>NC_142649.1:19845606-20148636 GCF_055504915.1 Nelumbo nucifera
TAGGGTTTTCACTTTCTCCTACAGGGGCTAGGTGTAAACCTTCTGAAATTATCAAGCTATACACAGATGATGTCAACTCATTGGTCTGTTAAACCTGACACAAGGAAGAGACTTGGCTTCTAATATATGTTCTCTGATAACAAGTTGTGTAGATTGATTCTTGTCTAGTGATGGAAGAAGTAAGATTAAAAGAAGAAATAGAAGAAGAAAGGGGGGATAATCGATTAGAAGTAATACCTCTATACAAAATATTTGTAGAGAACCAAAGAACAGAGGCAGAGATTAGAAAAAGAATACCATAACATTTAGAAGTAATACCTCTATACAAAAAGAAGGCCAGAACAATTCATCTGCAGTAGAAATAACACTTCTTTGGTGTCCAGAACGATGACTTGGACTATGGTGGGGTTGCTTTGGTGCTAGCAATAACCGTGGACGATGAATGGTGGTGAACTGATTGTGTTTGAGGAGAGAAAAGAGCATGAGAATGAGACATGATAAAGCCAAGGAACGGAACTGAAACTGGTTTGATAGATTGGAGGGAGAGTCGTTTCTTTCAAAAACTCAGAAATTTTTCATTATCATTGCATATTGAAAGGGAATGTGAAGGGTCGTTTCTTTTTTCGCAGAGAGAGAGAGGGGGGGAGGGAGGGAAAGGCGGGAAAATTTGTTTTAACGATATCATCTTTCTATTAATTAATCTTACATCTTTTTTTATTAATGCAATCCTTTTTAAATGGAATTTAAGTAGATATTAACTTATAGTTAATTTTGATTTTAAACTTTAATTTATTAATAATAAAGTTTTATTGTGAAATATAAATTTAAATTTCCATTGTTTTAATTTATTTAATCAAATTAATTAATATTTAATGATTTTATTAATTAATTTAAATTTCTATAAAATGGATTTTAATTTTTATCAATTATTTTTTATTTTTTTTATTTTTATAATATTTTTAAATGGAATTTAAATGAATATTAAATTAAAAGTGATGTAGCACAATCCGGTCACTCCTAGTTGGCGCTCACATGGCTCCTGAGAGGTACTTGAGACGAGAGGAAAAAAGAAGAACTCCCGAGGGGTTTCCCCACGGGAACGCTCCGATGCTTAAGTTAGTATTGTGTGCAAGAAGCGAAAGGAGAACGAAGGCTAAGAGTGAGGATAATGTGTTATCACTATGTTCAGGAGGTCGAAGATTCAAGAAGTTTCCCTTCTGCCCCGAGGGCTTTTATAGGGACACTCACATTACGTTGGGCATAACCGCCACTAGGCTCCTGCCACAGCCGTTACCTGCCAGGGCTGTGCAGGTGGCCGTTGTGGTGTACGCTTCGCCCGAGTGAGTGACACGTTTCCAAAGTGGCAAGCACAAAGTTTCCCTTCTGTCCCGAGGGCTTTTATAGGGACACTCACATTAGGTTGGGCATAACCGCCACTGGGCTCCTGCCACAGCCGTTACCTGCCAGGGCTGTGCAGGTGGCCGTTGTGGTGTGCGCTTCGCCCAGGTGAGTGACACGTTTCCAAAGTGGCAGGCACGCCTTTGCTTGCCGAGAGACGTGGACGCAGACTGTCAAAAGGACTGGGATTGCGCCGTCAGTAGAGGATATGGCGTAGTCTGACCGGTACGGTCTATCAGTCGGAAGCTTCCTGGAGGAAGCTAGTGCGGCTCGTTCGCGAGCTATCTCGTGGCGAGCTTGGAACACTCCAGGATTACCTTAGTGAAATTGGTCCTCGGAATGACTTGTCTGTTAGGGAGCTTGGGCGAGCTAATAACTTTAGCTCGCGAGCTACAGTTGCCTCGGGGTATCTCTTTGAAGATAGCACAGGGAACCCGAAGTTCGCCTTGCGGCGGACTCCTCCCCTCGTGAGCTGTAACGTAGCAGACTGCTTCGTGGGCCCGTCACTTGGTCGCTCCGGGCTTCCATGCTAGGCTGTCGCTCATGCTAAGTCGACGTCTACGTGTCACCGTTTCATAGGTTGGGTCAAATCATCCCTCATCAATTGCCCCCCACTCCTCGAGCTAAGAGTACCACCTTAACGTGGGGAGTTTATGAAGTGCGATGGACTGATTTGACCGAAATTCAAACTTGATTGACTGTCCTTATTAAATGCATTCACGAGAATCAAGAGATTTTATGACTTTCCTGACTTTTCGGATTCTGAAAACATGCTGAGGTGGCCTTTAACTCCGAACATCATGCGGCTGCGACTACCTTAACTATGGAAGACGTGCCGCCAATCGCCTTCGGTTTTCAGAAGGCGTGCAATTAGGGCGCCCGCGGACGGTTGGATCTGCTTTGATCCGGGCCGTCAATTTGAAAGGGTGGAGACTATAAATAGGGGGACCCCTCGGGCTCTACTTTCTCCCATGCCATCTTGCTGTCTTTGGATTTTGAGGTTGCGCACATCACCTAGTCTACCCGAGTTCCTCAGTTTGCTTCGTTCCGTCTACTCTAGTGAGTCCCAATTGCTGTCAGCCAAGTCTGGGTACCCATATCATACCTATCAAAGGGGCAATAGCCAGGATGATGATGCTCCCTCGAGCTCGGGGGGTGCCTGGGAGCAGATCCCGGAGGCTCGGGAGGCCTCTGGTGACATGGCGTCTACTTCTAGGGGGAGGGAGTCTGATACCTTTGGCCCTTCCTTAATGACAGCGGAGAGACTCAGGTCTCTGATCCGCTACTTTCACCTCCCTGGGGACCTAGTTTACAGCCTCCCTACTAGTAACTTCCCTTGGGAGCATGGTCCCGATGACATTGTAATCTTTTAGGAACAACTCGAGGCCGGCTTGCGTCTCCCCCTACACCCTTTGATAGTGGAGGTGTTAAATCACTTCAGCGTCGCTATTGACCAGCTTCATCCCAATGCCATTCGAAACATGGTTGGGACTATATCCCTGTGTCACGAGTACTGCCTTCCTTTGGACCTTGATATTTTTGTCTCTATCCTTTGTATAGAGAACGCTGCTCCTGGGGTTCCTCCGGAGAGGCGCTTTTATTACCTCTCTCCCCGCCGCGGCTATAAGCTCTTGTACGAGCTGCCGAATAAGATTCCCACCTGGAAGCGAGATTACTTTGTGGTCCGTAACCCCGAGGGGTGGCCCTTCCTCACTGCTTGGAGGGGCGCCATCCAAGACCCCGGGGCCGAGCTGGACCCTGAGATCCGGAAAACAATACTGTCCTGGGCGTCAGTAGGCTTCCTTTGCTCGGACTACTTGACCGAGGAGAAGCTCGTGCAGGCAGGCTTGAGCCCAGGTAAGTCAGCCTTTTAGGTCGCGTAGTGCCTTGTGACTATTGTGCACACGTGTATTTTGTTTCTTGTCGGACTAATATCTTGTGGTCTTTTGGCAGCCATCATGTCCAATGCCGATTCACGCCACCTTCTCTCGGGCAACCAGAGGCACCATGCGAAGAGAATGCGCCCCTACTGGACCCCTCCTTCGGGAAGTACTGAGTTCGGGTCTGCGGAGCCGGTCCTACCCTCTCCTTCGCCCGAGGTTCCGATGCCCCCTCTTGAGGGGGCTAGTGGGATTAACCCTGGGGGAAACGAGCTCCCTCAGCCGGGGGAGGCCCCCTGTAATCCCCTTCAGCCCCGTCCTTACCCCCGGTTCCCAGTGGGAAACTGGAAAGAGGTAAATGATTATCTGGTGGCTCACCGGAGGAGTCGGAAGGCGATCACTAATGACAAGATCGCTCAGTGGGGAAACATAGAGCCTGGGGATCTCTCCGCGTTTGCCTCTGCCCATTGCATGGTGGTAAGTGACCTTTTTCCCTTTTTCTCTCTTGTTTTGCCCTTTTCCGCTGTCTTCTGATCTTCTTTTCCGTCGACAGGTGAATTCCGCCATCCATGCCATGGCTCTCCAGACGTGCATCCACCGTGTCGACGCCCTCGACCAGCGGGCTACCAACCAGAAGCTCCAGAGCTAGCTCGACCGGATCCGGGGCGAGCTCCACCACACCCGCAAGGGGAGCGAGTCTCAGGAGCTGCTCGTCCACGACCAGGAGGCTCAAATCGCCCGACTTACTGAAGAGAGCGCACGTTACAGGGAGGAATCATCGAGGATGGCGGTGGAGAGGGAGCTCCTCAAGCAGCAGGTGCGGGACTTGGAGTCCACTCTTCTGAATCAGACTCGAAACTTTGATCAGATGGTGGAGGTTGAGCGAGAGAAAGCTGTCTGGAATTTTAAAGACTCCCAGGAATTTCAAGACCTCTAGGTGGAGTACGGTTCAGGTCCGTACCGCTCGGGGTTTAAGCTCTGCCGGTGGTTGGTTCGGAAGAAATTTTCCGGACTCAACCTCGACGGCATTACTATGAAAGGTCTGTCTCCTGAGACAGTAGACCAAGCGGATGAAGAGGAGCCTGACTCTCCAGAGGATGAGGAGGCAGATCCTTGAGGCGGCATTTCTCTGGGCTTCTAGTGGCTTCCAGGTGCCATAAACCAGTCTTTCACAAGTCTTCGGTTAGGTGGTTGTGCCTTGTGATAATCAAACCTTTCCCGAGCTGCTTAGCTCGGTTACCGCACTTGTTATTTTTCTTCTTTCTTTTTTTTTTCTGTGACAATGAAAGTTCTTTCCTTCTTCTGAGTATGATGAATTCCCTTTATTTTTGCTAAAGCAATCTCATCATTTGAGCTATTAAAGCTACATGCCTGAAGTAGGACTCTTTGGTAGTCATTATCCCGATTTGTCCTTTAACGTTTAAGGCCTCTATGGTATACCGCGAAGTGATTACCATGTATGCCCGAACTATGCATTGGTTGGTTATTTCCTCAGTTCAACCAACATATTGAGATGAACTATGCTTCGTAGGGTTTAAACCCGAGCTGCTTACGCCTTTGATATTTCATACCTTGCCTTCGCCACTGAAGTGGCTAAGTCTTTCTTCATGTCGAGGTCTTTGTTAGTTCGGTGTTTTGGCTCTTGGGCTGAAGGAGTGGCTTGTGGCCCACTCTCAGAGTCTGCCCATGCCATAGAGGCGACTGGGTCCTGTTGTGCCGAGGTCATATTAACTCGGTATTCTGGCCCTTAGGCTTTGGGAGTGGCTCGTGGCCTACTCGATTCTTACAGATAATATTGCCTTAGGTTGACAATATTCCTTGCTCGAGGTACTTGTTTCCCTTTGAGGGTCTCGAGCTCGTATGTTCCTTCCCCGAGCACTCATTTCACTCAGTAAGGACCTTTCTAGTTGGACCCGAGCTTGCCAGCGCCAGGCTCAGGTACCATAACTTTACGAAGGGCCAAGTCGCCAATGTGGAGGTTCCGCTTCTTGACCCTGGCGTTATAGTACCGAGCTACTCTCTGCTGGTAGGTTGCGGTCCTAATGTACGCGAGGTCCCTTACTTCGTTAAGTAGATCGAGGTTGGTACGTAGCTCATCTTCGTTTGTCTGATCACTGTATGTTTCTAGCCGCAACGTAGGTACTTCGACCTCTACGAGGATCACTGCTTCGGTGTCGTAGGTGAGATTGAAGGGTGTTTCTCCCGTGGCGGTCTTCTCTGTGGTCCGGTAGGCCCATAGGACATTGGGTAGTTCATCTGCCCACAATCCTTTAGCTCGGTCCAGCCGTGTCTTTAGTCCGTGGAGGATGGCTCTGTTCGTGACTTCTGCCTGACCGTTTGCTTGAGGGTGCGCGACTGAAGTAAAATTCTGTTGCCATGTCTCGGCACCAGTCTTGAAATTTGGTGTCCTCGAACTGCTTGCCGTTGTCGGAGATCAATACCCGAGGTAATCCGAAGCAGCACACGATGTTCTTCCAAAAGAAGTTTTGGACATTTCGGGCTGTGATCGTCACGAGGGGCTCGGCTTCTACCCACTTGGTAAAATAGTCCACTGCCACTACTATGAACTTCCTTCCACCCGTTGCTAGTGGGAATGGCCCGAGTAGATCGATGCCCCACTACGCAAAGGGCCATGGGCTGGTGAGATACTTGAGGTCGGCAGCGGGTTGGTGGTGAATATTTGAATGTCTCTGGCATTTGTCACATTTTCTGACGAGCTCAATAGCATCTACCTTCATTGTTGGCCAATAATACCCTTGTCGGAGTGCCTTTTGGGCGAGGGCCTTGCCCCCCAAGTGCCCACCACACAGACCCTCTTGGGTGTCACGGAGTACAAGCTTGGCTTCAGTAGGTTGCAAGCAGCGTAAGTAGGGGAGCGTGTAAGATCTCCAGTATAGTTGTTCGTTTATCATGACATATTTGGTTGCCTGGCGCTGCACCCTTCTAGCTGCATTGCGATCTGCAGGGTCCCGTGTAGCAAGAAGCTCGCGAGCGGGTCAATCTAGCTCGGCTCTGCTTGAACGACGGGAGCGACCTCCTCTGCCCCCCTGAGAATGCTGGGCCGAGACAGGTCCTCTATGTATACGGTTCTCATGGTGATGTCACTGGTGCTGGCTAACCTAGACAGGGCGTCGGCCTCAGCATTCTCTAACCTAGGGATTTGTCTGATAAAGTGTGACTGGAAGTTGAGTAGAGCTTCTCTGACTTTGGTTAACTAGGCTACCATGGTCGGCTCGCGAGCTTCATACTCGCCAATGACCTGGTTGACCACGAGCTGAGAGTCGCTACAGATCACGATGTGCTTGGCTTTTACTTCTCTGGCTAAGGCTAGTCCAACTATCAACGCCTCGTACTCCACTTCATTGTTAGATGCCACAAACTCGAAGCGTAGCACGTACTCCAGTTTCGTGCCACTTGGGCCGTGCAAGACTATTCCGGCCTCGCTGCCCTGTTGGTTCGAGGAGCCATCTACATGAAGGATCCAGTGCTCCTCATCCCAGCTCGCGCTTGGCCTAGCTAGGAGAGATGCCACATTGGCTGCTACCTCATGGGGCTCAGACTGAACCGGCCTGGGAGCTTCGAGCTCACCCGAACTGGGGACCTCGTGCTCGACCGGCCTAGGAGCTTCGGAGTTGAACGTGCACTCGGTAATGAAATTTGCTAAGGCTTGGGCCTTAATGGCAATTCGCAGCTTGTACTGGAGGTCGTACTCGCTGAGCTCAACGGCCCACTTCGTCAACCGACCAGAGACCTCGGGCTTAAGCAATACTTGCCTCAGAGGTCTGTCAGTGAGGACGATAACAGTATGAGCTTGGAAGTATGGGCGAAGCTTCCGAGCTGCGATTATCAGTGCGTATGCTAGCTTTTCCATCTCCGAGTATCTCGTTTCTGCTCCCTATAATACTTTACAAACCTAATAGATGGGTCATTGGACCCGATCTACTTCCTTTATTAGTACCGAACTGACCACTTCATCGCTCGCCAAGAGGTACAGTTCTAAAACATCACCCTCCTCGGGCCAGTTTAAGTTTGGCACACTAGCGAGGTATTTCTTCAGCTCATCGAACGCGAGCTGGCAATCTTGGGTCCACTCGAACCCTTTGCTCTTAATTGCCTTAAAGAACGGTAGACAGCGGTCCGCCGATTTAGACATGAAGCGGCTCAGGGTGGCTATGCGGCCATTCAACCTTTGAACCTCTTTCAGCTTTCGGGGTGGTCTGATATCTAAAATGGCCTTAACTTTATCCGGGTTGGCCTCGATGTCGCGCCGGTTAACGATGTGTCCTATGAACTTGCCCGAGGTCACACCAAACACACACTTGTTTGGGTTGAGTCTCAGATTAAACTTATGTAGAATTTCGAAAACAGAATGCAAATCTTGTATTAATTCATGTGAGAATTGAGTTTTGACGACCATGTCGTCTACATAGCATTCTACTTTTCTGCCGATTAATGGCGCAAACAACTTATTTACAAGCCTTTGAAAGGCTGCCCCTGCGTTTTTCAACCCGAAGGGCATAACCTTGTAACAGTATAGGCTGAATTCCATGATGAAGGCAGTCTTTTCTTCGTCCGCCGGGTCCATCTTGATTTGGTTATAGCCCGAATAGGCATCTAAGAAACTTAGCAACTCGTGCCCTAAGGTTGCGTCCACCATTCGGTCAATTCTGGGGAGCGGGAAGCAGTTTTTTGGGCAAGACCGGTTCAGGTCGGTGTAGTCGACGCACATGCGCCACTTGCCGTTGGCCTTCTTTACCAGGACGGGGTTGGCTACCCAACTCGGGTAGTGGACTTCTCTTATGAAGTCAGCTGCGAGGAGCTTCTCGACCTCCTCATCGACCGCTTTCCACTGCTCTGGGGCTAGGTTGCGTTTCTTCTGTCTAACGGGCCTAACTACAGGATCAGTGTTCAGCTTGTAAGTCATGAGTTCAGGGTCTATACCGGGCATCTTTGCCGCGGACCATGCAAAAATATCTAAATTTTGAAGTAAGAAGCTTACCAGTTCAGATCGTAGGGGCTCTAGACAGAGGCACCGATCTGAAGCGTCCGAGCTGGGTCTACTACTGAGATCGGGACCGCGACTGTTTCTTCCGTGGGCGCGGCTCGCTCTTCACCTTGCTCCGTGGGTTGCTCCAATTCGAGGTCGCTTTGGGGGGTTCTGCTCTTCCCGGGTGGCGTCACGAACTGACGTCCGAGCTACTACTGAAGTGCAACCCGCAACGATCAAACCTCCCACTATCATGTGGATGGTCCCCCAAACTGACCTCTCCTCTAGAGGCTGCCTCTGCGGTTGTTCGGCTGGCCTGCTGCTGGACTCGGGAGCATCTTTACCATGCTCCCCTTGCCGACCTGCTCTATTACTATTGTTATTATTATTTTGTACAAAGTTTCTCAAATATCCACGATGGATGAACTCCTCTATCTCGTTGCGGAGGTTTTTACAACTCTCAGTACTGTGACCGTGATCTTTGTGAAAACTGCAATACAGACTCTTATTTCTTTCATTGGGATTCCCCCTCAGACGGAGTGGCCACTTCACATACGGGGCGTCCTTGATCGCCATCAGGATTTCGGTCTGCTTTGCGTTCAGTGGGGTGTAATCAGCTCAGTTCGCTACAGGAGCTCAGAACAATTAACCCGGCTTTGCCCCCCCGAATAGTTTCCTTTTCTCTTCGGCTGTCCCCTTGACTGGAAGGCTCTCCTTCTCTCTTTCTTTTTTCGGGTGCGCCCTCGCCCTTCTGGTTGATCTCCTCTTCAGTGGCTATGAACTTGTCCGCAAGCTTCAGAAACTCGGTTATGGTCGCGGGTTGGTTGACGACCATGTGCCACTTGAACTCTTTGTGCGTCACGCCCTTCTTGGCTGCTGCAAGGCGTACGGCGGGGTCCAGGCGCGGTATCTGCATACAAGCGTCATTGAACCGCTTGATATAGCCCCGGATGGACTCTCCCTCTCTTTGTGCTATGTTGAGGAGGCTTTCTTCAGTTCGCGGGCACTGTTTGTTGGTGACAAAGTGGGACGTGAAGGCTTGTGCGAACTGCACCCAACTTCTTATCGACCCGGGTGCCAAGTTCTGGTACCACGTGCGGGCTGCTCCCCTAAAAGTAGTGGAGAAGGCCACGCACATGCATGACTCACTGGCTCGCGCCAGGTGCATCTGTGACTGAAAGGCATCTACGTGATCATTCGGGTCGAACGACCCGTCATACTTGTCAAGAGGGGGGAGCTTGAAGTCCTTGGGCATTGGGACTGCCAGGAGTTCGAAAGACAGGGGGGACGGAACCGAGAGGAGGGGAGCTTTGACTTCGGCCGAGCTTACCTCTTCTTTGCCCATGAGCTCAAGCAAATCGTGGGTGACAGATCGGCGAGCTCGGCGGTGGCGTCTCTACTTCTTGGTGGGCTCGGCATTCGTGCTGCTCACCTCTACGCTGTCCGGAATGGTTTGCGCAAGGAGTAGCCCAGTCTGCTGGTGATGGCTGTGGACAGAGGGGTCCTGCTTGGAGTCTGTTGCTAGGATCTCGAACCGGTTTTCAAGGATCGGGGTTCCAAACTTCAACTGTCGAGGTGATGTAGACCTGCCGAGCCGGGGTCCTCCCGACCTGTCCGCCCGCGGCGAGATCGGGGTAGCCCATCTCTTCCGTCTGCCGTGGGGGAGGCCTGATTTTTTGGGAGATTTTGGGGGGCCTCTCCTTGGCCGGAGGGGTGCTCGTTCTGGCGGCGAGACTTGGCTTGCTGTGAGGCTGGGCGCTGAGGCGGGAGCTGAGGCTGGAACAGCTAGGGGAACTACTGCTGATACTGATATTGGGAGACCTGGTGCAGTACGTGTTGTTGATAGAGCTGAAGTTGTTGGAACTATTGCATTTGAGCCTGCATGGCCCTCATGCACTGCACCAAGTCCTCTAGCTGGTTCGGGCTGGCCGCTGGGGGCACGACCGAAGGTTTGGTGAACGTCGTTTGGACTGTAGTAGGGAGTGGGGTGATGACAGGTGCCATTGTGAGGGGCACATTCAAGCTAGGGATTCCGTCCACTGAGAGGGGGACGGTGAACTGTTCGATACAGACAGTAGGAAGCTGGGGTCGTTCCCTGGAGTTATCCATTTTCGTGCTTCATCTGACGTTGCTAGAGGAAGCCATGAGCGTTGGATTGTTTCAAGGAGGGAAAGAACTGAAAGAGTTTAGAGAGAAAGGCCTTTTGAAGCGATTCCCACAGACGGCGCCAAATGATGTAGCACAATCCGGTCACTCCTAGCTGGCGCTCACGTGGCTCCTGAGAGGTACCTGAGACGAGAGGAAAAAAGAAGAACTCCCGAGGGGTTTTCCGACGGGAACGCTCCGATGCTTAAGTTAGTATTGTGTGCAAGAAGCGAAAGGAGAACGAAGGCTAAGAGTGAGGATAATGCGTTATCACTATGTTCAGGAGGTCGAAGATTCAAGAAGAAGTTTTCCTTCTGCCCTGAGGACTTTTATAGGCACACCCACATTATGTCGGGCATAACCGCCACTGGGCTCCTGCCAGGGCTGCGCAGGTGGCCGTTGTGGTGTACGCTTCGCCCGGGTGAGTGACACGTTTCCAAAGTGGTAGGCACGCCTTTGCCTGTCGAGAGACATGGATGCAGACTGTCGAAAGGACTGAGACTGCGTCGTCAGTAGAGGATATGGCGCAGTCTAACCAGTACGGTCTGTCAGTCGGAAGCTTCCTGGAGGGCGCTAGTGCAGCTCATTTGCGAGCTATCTCGTGGCGAGCTTGGAACACTCCAGGATTACCTTAGTGAAATTGGTCCTCGGAATGACTTGTCTGTTAGGGAGCTCGGGCGAGCTAATAACTTTAGCTCGTGAGCTACAGTTGCCTCGGGGTATCTCTTCGAAGATAGCACGGGGAACCCGGAGTTCGCCTTGTGGCGGACTCCTCCCCTCGTGAGGTGTAACGTAGCGGCATGCTTCGTGGGCCCATCACTTGGTCGCTCCGGGCTTCCATGCTAGGCTGTCGCTCATGCTAAGTCGACGTCTACGTGTCACCGTTTCATAGGTTGGGTCAAATCATCCCTCATCAAAAAGTAAATGGAATCTTAAATTTTAATGCACCTTTTATTTATGTAATCATTCTTAAATAGAATATAAGTTGATATTAAATTATAGTTAAATTTGATTTTAAATTTTAATTTTATTAGCTATAAAATTAAAATGAAAATTAAATTAAAAGTAAATGGAATTTTAAATTTTAATGCATCTTTTATTTATGTAATCATTCTTAAATAGAATATAAGTTGATATTAAATTATAGTTAAATTTGATTTTAAATTTTAATTTTGTTAGCTATAAAATTAAAATGAAAATTAAATTAAAAGTAAATGGAATTTTAAATTTTAATGCATCTTTTATTTATGTAATCATTCTTAAATAGAATATAAGTTGATATTAAATTATAGTTAAATTTGATTTTAAATTTTAATTTTATTAGCTATAAAATTAAAATGAAATTTAAATTAAAATAAATGGAATTTTAAATTTTAATGCATCTTTTATTTATGTAATCATTCTTAAATAGAATATAAGTTGATATTAAATTATAGTTAAATTTGATTTTAAATTTTAATTTTATTATCTATAAAATTAAAATGGATATTCAATTAAAAGTAAATGGAATTTTAAATTTTAATGCATCTTTTATTTACGTACTCGTTCTTAAATAGAATATAAGTTGATATTAAATTATAGTTAAATTTCATTTTAAAATTTTATTTTATTAGTTATAAATTGTGAAACATAAATTTTAATAGTTTTAGTACTTAATTGTAAATGATAGTCTAAATTAAAAGTTTATTTAATTATATAAATAAATGTAGAGAATTGGATTGGGTATTGACCCAGAAAGGAGAGAGGTTCACGGGTCAGCGGTTTAAGTTAAACCCTGATGGCATAATTATATATTAGATTACAATTTATTAAAATATATACTTATATTCTTTTATAACATATAATTTTTATTTTGGTTTCAATTTTTAGATTAAAAATTAAGATTTAAGCCAAGAAAAAGGCATTTTTAGCAAAAATAGTGGGGCAAGGCGTCTTCGGCCCCTTGGAAACATGTAGATCTAGAAAAGTTACCTAAAATTATAAAAACAAGAACACCCCAATTGAACATATGGGTGCAAAGTTATGGCCTCTAGAAGTTGTATTTATATGCTAAAAATTAAAAATTCAACTAACTGGTCATTTTCTAAAATTAGGACCAGTTCATTGATTTTCCGGTTTGGCCGGATAGGTTGGTGATTTTTGCCAAATTTTTTTTGTGCAAGCCAATTTTGGGGGGAATGACCGAAGCATTCAGGGGCCAAAGGCCTAGTTCAATCAATCCAACTGATGGATCCGGTTTGATTTTCTAAACATTGGTTACAAATTCAACTAAAGTCTTCATACCTTTAACTTGCTAGTAGAGATTTTAGAATTTCACCATTGTTCCATAAATTTGCTAAACACTAGGCGAAATGGAATATGAGTAGGAGTGTTAGTTGGACCGGATTTGGTCCAATCTGATCCAGTCCAATGTGAGTTCATTTTGGACCAATTTGAACCGGTCCAATTCAATGTCTAGACCATCCAATCTGTTCAAATTCATTTTGATTTAGATTGGTTTCAACCCAAACCCAGTCCATTGACACATGTATTCTTATCTAACATCAATGGACCAGATATTGGCTTAATCCAACCCAATCCAATATAAATTTGTTACGAATGAACCAGGTCCAATCCAATCTAATAAATATTTTGGACCGGATTGGTCCAATCCAATATGCCTTGTTGGTCCGTCCAATCCATCCAAATTTATTTTGGACTGGACGAGGTTCAATCCAAAACCAGACCATTGACACCCTTAAACCAATTTAAGCCAAGTAAACCCTTAAGTGGGTCAGTGGTTCAACCACTGAAGTCGTTTCAGCCCAATTTAAGCCAAGTAAACCCTTAAGTGGGTCAGTGGTTCAACCACTCAAGTCGAATGGGTTTTGTTCAAGTCAATAGTTTTTAAACTAATGGTGAATTAGAGGTTGACCTAAACTAGAATTATGGCTAAGTCACCATTTTATCGGTCCAACCAACCAAGTCAAGGACAATTTTATATTTCTTTTACATATAATTTATACTTTTTGGGCAAGCTAGATTGAATGCTAAGCCTAGACATATATTATCAAGCCTTATGTATGGGAGAATGAAGCCTAGGCAACACTAAAGGCCTAGGCATGTCAATAATACCGAAAATCCAAGGCCCGATCCGACATCCGATACAATTATCTTGGATTCGAATAATGTATTTATGTAATCAGATGGGATTCAAATTTGACTCCATTCGATCCGATTATATTATAATACTCATTGATTTTAATATATAAATTTTATATAATTATATTTAAAATTATAAAAATATATTTTTATATATTATTTTATATATGAATTAATATATATAATATATTCAATAAGTTATTTACATTAATTTATTATATATAAAAGTTGAAAAGTAATTAACTTTTTTTTCTATATTTTAAACAATAAAATCGGAGTTGGATTAGATTTGAATCCGATTCGAATCTAAGGCCTTCAAGATGGTTTGCAATACAATGCATACATACAGGCATGCATAGACGATACATATACATACATACATACATACATACATACATACATACATACATACATACATACATACATACATGCATATATACATACATACATACATACATACATACATACATACATACATACATACATACATACATACATACATACATACATACATACATACATACATACATACATACATACATACATACATACATACATACATACATACATACATATATATATATATATATATATATATATCTTTAGTGACATTGTAAGAAAATGTTACTAAAAATATATTTTGATTTTAATTTATGAAAAAAAATTCAATCAACATTTTGTAACAAATACTCAATTATTTGTCATTGTAAATATTTTTTTTGTGACTGACATTAAACTATTCTTCACTATTAATCAACTTTTGTGATTTTGTGACAAACACTTAATTGTTCCTCACTATAGCTAACCATTTAGTGACAATAATTCAATAGTTCGTCACTATAATTCAACATTTGGTGATGATGATTCAATTGTCCGTCACTACAATTCAACAATTAGTGACAGATGATAACTATCCGTCACTACATATCAAGATTTTGTGATTTTGTGACAGACACTTAATTGTCCGTCATTATAGCTAACCATTTAGTGACAATAATTCAATAATCCATCAGTATAATTCAACATTTAGTGATGATGGTTCAATTGTCCATCACTACAATTCAACAATTAGTGACAGATGATAACTATCCGTCACTATATATCGAGATTTAGTGATTTTGTGACGGACAAGAACATGCCCGTCACTATAAATAACATTTTAGTGATGAACTTGAATATTAGTATTCCGTCACCAAATCCCAATTTTCTTGTAGTATATTATTCTATTTTTATTGTCCACTCAATATTAGTATTCAATAATTTTCATTATTGGGGAAAAATAAGAGTTTTTAATTGATTTATATATCAGATTATGCATGAATTAATATGAGGAATTGGACAGAAATAATCTATCCATACATTCCTATTTACTCACGTTGTATTGGATGAATAGTTTATTACACAACCTTTCACATGAGCCAAACAGGTTTCATGTTGCAACGTTGGCAAAATGCCTAATCAACATAATCTGCACTAAATAGGATAATGATTCAAACAGCCCCTCAACAGATGTTGTTTGGTTGTTTAGCCCTAAATGGAAATAACACAACCCACCTGAGCTCAGGTTGAGCTACGCATAAGCTTGACGATTACACTTGTCAATGGATCTGGTCTAGGTTAGGACAAAGCGTCTTAGTCCCAAACCAATTATTAATCGGGACAAAATCATAGACCCCATAACCATCCCTAATATAATCGAGTCTAGTGCCAACATAAAAAAATTCAATGATGATTCTCTATTCTTACTTATAACAAGCTACTAACTACCAAGCGTTCACAGAAAAAAGTTTAGTAGAGTAGTTTAAGTGGATTAACCCTCTACTCATTCTTAGGTAGGGAGTTTATGTGGTAGGGACAAAATCACAAAAACATGATGCCTCAATTCATCATGAGAGCTTTTAAAAGCCCCCAATAATGTCATAAATGTAACTAAAGATCAACATATATATGTATATGTATGTATATGTATGTATGCATGTATGCATGTACAAGTGTGTGTGTATATATGAAGGGATGAGAGATCTATTATATGGATGGTCGAAAACTATAGGAAGGTTGGGCGAAATTTCAAAAATTTTTCTCTCCCATATGAGAATCGCATTCCTTATTTTAGAAAATTGCATTTTCAAGGATCAATCTTGAACCAAACCAGACCAGATCTGAAACCAAAAGGGAGAAGAGGGATATACCTGATACGGAGTAGCAGTAACTCCCAATGAAGGTATTCACGCCCAAGGAGAAACCCAAAAACTGCTTCCACTGAAAATGACACAGTGAGAGTTGAATCAGGATCAACAAGATGGCTCTTCAGCAAGAATGAGGTAGAGGGCTAGAGAGCACGACTTCAATTGCCTCTTCTACCAAGAAGCAATATCAAGAACAATTCTTGATCACTTCCCCAAGTGGAGATCGAATTGGGTAGGGGCGGCAAGAACAGGAGAGAACTCTGCAAACTACCGTAATGTCTGTTGTGTGTTTTGCATGTCCGCCCTGCTCTCTTTTTATAGCCTTAAAGATCCAAATCTTTATTTGGATCTGGACTCTTTAAGTGATAAGGATAATCCCTTATCTTATCTGTAGTTTAAGATCAGCTTAATTCTAATCAAATTAGGAGTTTCCTAATCCAAATCTTTATTTGGATCTAGACTCTTTAAGTGGATAAGACTTATCCTCTTATTCTTATCAGTTGATCCAAACCCAGATTTCCCCCTTTTTAATTAATCTAATTAACCCAGTTCGAATTGGGCTTTAGGCACGTTAAGTTTATATGCTCACTTAATCTCTTAACCTGCTGCCAGTTGGCTCTCCTTGTATGGCGTGGAACCCAAACATTGATCTACACATCAACCACATGGGTTCATCCCAGCCTTTTTTACAAGGCCTGGCCGAATTCACTATAGGAAACAATGAACCCCTGAGTCCATCACCATGGGCTTTTAATGGGCCCAACATTTACACTAAATGGTCATGGGCTCCAGCCACCATATGAAAACCCAAGAACTGTGGGTAGATGCAAGATTAACCCATTAGGTATTACATTCAATGGTCTTACACTTAACCTCTCAACCCATAATAGTCAAACACTGCTCGACAAGAGAGGACCTCTCCCTCAGCTACTAGGAACAGTGTTGCACTCTCTACTCACATGGATCCCGGGAATTAAAACCTTTTTTTCAAACATTTTGAAATCATAATATATATATATATATATGTATGTATATCTTTATATAAATATATTTTGCAAAAGCAAATTTCAACGGTTGAAATCAATTGCCGACAGTTTTAGGTTTCCATCAAAGAGAGTGCATCCTTGATCATTCACTTTGTCCGACAAAGGGGCTGATCCTGTCACTATGATCACCCACTCAGATGAATTCTCGAACTCTCCCAACATACCCAGGTTTTGACCCCCTCTAAGGATCTCATTGATTGGCATATCAAAGACAGGCCAATCACTTGGTGCAGTACCATAATCGAGTCTAGGGGTCAGGTGTAACATTCCAGTTTTGCCCATCTATCTCCAAGGTCTAGGGCAATACTGGAATTTCGGTCTAGTTCAAGGCTTCAAGAAAACCCACACTGCATGTACCTCAGGTCTCACCCTAGTAGTTGAGACAAGCCACCCCAACCAACTTGGCGGTAAATCAGTGTTAGGTTTGGCAGAATAAGTCTCCCCAGATCTATCCAACGGTTGTGAAAATTCTAAACTAACACGAGTTTCATAAGTGTCCAGTTTAATGGTTTTACACAAAAATACACCACAATGACATGAATCAATTATGTACTTTATTCATTTACAATAAATCTCAAAAGGTACATAAATCTGATTGGAGCTAGGGGCATAACTGTCTAACAACTCCCACTTGCACTTAGGTCTAATTGGGTACAAGTCGGAGTCCCATACTTTCCACGTGTTTCTCAAACACTTTCTGTGTCAGTGGTTAGTTATTGGGTCTACTACATTTTCCGCTGATGCTACCTTCTGAATCAGGACGTCCCCTCTTCCAACTATCTCCCGTAGTACATGGTACTTTCTCTCGATGTGCTTCGACTTCGTGTGGGCTCGTGGCTCCTTAGCCTGAGCAATGGCTCCAGTGTTGTCACACAACAATGGAATGGGTGATGTGCTGGATGGAATTACTCCTAATTCCTAAATGAACTTCTTCATCCAAATGACTTCCTTGGTAGCTTCACTTGTGGCAATGTATTCGGCCTTGATTGTAGAATCTGCGGTAGACCCCAATTTGCTGCTTTTTGGTGGCTCATTGTGACACTAACAAGTGCACTAGCCACTCAAGTAATAAAGAGATGAGTAGAGTATCGTTCCCACAAGGATTTAGGTAGCAACTACTATTACTAAACCATCCATCTCTTATCTGATTAACCGAATACTACAATTTATTCAAATCTGAAATTCTAAACTACAAACTATCTAATAGACATTGGTTCAATCACCTTGCATTCAAGTTGAGAGAATAGGCTAAAATTACAAATTCATGATTCAACAATCAGCCCTCTTAGATCATTCGAATAGAGTATAATTCAGCCGTGGTTTGGTGAAATCCCAAAGCAATGAATAACCTCTTTCAAGTGCATGTTCATCTTATGAATGAATGATGATTCTTATATCTCTATCAAGAATCTAATCATTCATGCATGCATTAGATCAAACAATTCAATGGCATCAATTCAAATTGAATGATTACCAACTAAATTGTGCAAGTTATTTCTAACCTTGCATTCAATTCAGTTCTTGAGTAGTAGATCTGAATTTCTAGAGTCTCTCTCAAAGACTCTAGAAATTCCAAGAGGCTAGAACAGATCAGTCAAGCTGAATAATGAATATCTGAATTCTTTCTCAAGCAATTCAGGCATTACAAATCTCAGATCTAAAATTTCAGATCTGGATTTGTAAGAGAGCAATTCAGCCCATCAGTTCTACAATCACTTCTCTAATCAAGAAACATCAAGGCAGATCTAAACCATTCGAATGATTCAAGAAAACTTAATTACATAATCTGAATTTACAGCATTCAATCTCCATTACAACAAGAAAGAAAGAAAGAAAGAAGTAGAAACTACATGATCTAAAGCTGAATTCGAATTCAAAGAAAACAAAAACTGAGTAAGAAAGTAACCTAGATCTCTCAATCAAATTTCCCCTCCTTTGAACTCACCTTCTTCTCTCTTGGATGCTTGGATCTCTTCAGCTCCTTCTTCTTCTTATGCCTAGCTTTCTCTTCTCCTCTTCTTAAATTTCGAACCCAAGGGACTAGAGAGCCTTGAACTCAAGCAATTGAACACCTCTCCCCCTTCTAGATTTTGGTGCACTTCACCCCTCTTGAACCTTCTAGAGTGCTGCCCCCTTTCTCCTTCTTGAAGCCTCTAGAAGTTGCCACCCCTTACTCCCTTTGGGCTGCACTTTGGGCTATAACTCAGCTGAGTTTTGAGCATATTTTGGTTGCACTCTAGGCTGCTCTTGGGCTGAAATGGGCCTCCTCTTTGCTGGGCCGATTTTAACCTTCTTGCTAGGCTCTCTCTTTGGGCTCTCCCAAAGAGTGTAGCATGGGCTGCATGGACCGATTGCTCCTCCATTGCTCTCTTGGTTGGGCTGGGCTAAATTAATTAAACTCTAGCTCTCTTTTCTTGCTTTATGCCTTCTTTTTCTTGAGTTGGTTTCCCTTGAATTCTTTCTTGAAATTAAGCTAAGATGGGGTGAAATTCAATCAAATCGGCATAAAATCCATACAAAAACTGCATAAATTGTAAGTAAACCATGTACTCATCAAATACCCCCATACTTAAGCTTTTGCTTGTCCTCAAGCAAAGACATTAGCCATAAACTGATCATCCCCCCTTTTTATTTTCACCATTTATCGGATGAGTTTGTAGGAGGGAATTGCATTGAGTGGTCGGGAAACATTTTGTAAGTATTCAACTCCTATTCATATAAACTACTATTTAACACATGCATAAGAGCCAAGGAAAGAGAGAATATGAGATTCTTCAAGCTTTAGTTTTCACTCCCGTTCAATATGTAGATCATCTCCTTAACTGCAAAAATTAACCATCAATTTGAACTAGGTTCGAATCTGTAATTGCACCTCATTGAGAGTTCAGCTGCATTTTGTCCCCTTGAACCTTAGCCGTCACCAATTTTTCTTTTTCTTTCCTTAATTGTTTTCTAGGTGTGAGTGCATTTTATACTCCATCTCACCCTTTTTTTCTTCTTTTTTTTTTTGGTGTGAGTGCATTTTATGCTCCATCTCACATTGGTCACAGGTTTGAGGCAGATAACAATACTCATATTCCAAGCTGTTAGTTTTACTATTCAGCTCGGAATAGTGGAGTCAATTGGACTTTGTCCTTTTTGCATTTGTTGAATCTCATGCATTAGCAGTTCAAAAGTGAACTAGCTCGACTGACCATTAATGATGAGATCAAGTGCTTTCATACTCATGAAGGTAGTTAGGGATAGTCAAGATGAAAGACATATTCAGCTCCCCTTAACCTCATGCATGTACTAAATCGGATTATTCACAAGAATAAAAATTGATACATACATTGGTCTCCCTTAACTCTTTGTACTCCCTCTTTAAAATCACCTAATAAACAGCAATGATCTTGAGGGGTTTCAGTCTAATTAGTCATGTCATTGCCTGTATGTGTGTGTTGGGGTGAATGAGGTGCATGGTTCTAGCCCCCACACCCTAGCCTCATGCTAACTCCCCCACACTTAAGATGAACATTGTCCCCAATGTTCCTAGTGTCAGGGAGTAACAATAAATCCAACAAGAGTAATACCAAGTAAAGAGAGTGGTGTAGAGGACTTCCTAAAGATTCAATTGTGCAATGGTTCTTTTAGTAGGAAGCCACTTCTGCTAGAAATGACTCCAAACTAGGAGAGATTAGAAGCTTTATTATTTGAACTAACATCCTAAAAATAATCAAAAACAGGGAAATGCTATAACAGTATGCAAGTCAAACAGTTTATGACTAAGTATCTGAATATTATCATGCTGAAGGATCACCGGTTGTCTAGATAGAGAGTGGATGGAGGGGGCACTGTGCTGCCCACCAAATATGGTTTCAGGCGCTGACCATTTACCTTAAGTGTGCCTTGAACCGGGTGGGTGACCTCTACGGCCCCATGGGGAATAACCTGTGTAATTGTGAAAGGTTCAGACCACCTGGACCTCAGCTTGCCTGGGAATAGGCGAAGACGGGAATTGTACAACAACACTTGCTGGCCTACATGAAAATCCCGTCTCAGCAAGTTCTTATCATGGCACCTTTTAATTCTATCTTTGTAAACCCTGGCATTCTCATAGGCAACCTGGCATTTTCATAGGCAAGTCTGAATTCATCCATCTCATTCAATTGCAACCGTCTCTTGGCACCCGTGGCCTATATGTTAAAATTTAAGAATTTTAGTGCCCAATAGGCCTTATGCTCTAACTCGACCGATAAATGACATGCTTTACCAAAGACCAACCTGTCTGGGGACATGCCAAGGGTGTTTTATATGCAGTTCTATAGGCCCATAACGCATCATCCAATTTGATGGCCCAATCTTTCCTGGCAGATGCTATGGTCTTCTCTAGGATTCTTTTGAGCTCCCTTTTAGCCAACTCTACTTGGCCACTAGTTTGAGGGTGATAGGGGGTAGCCAATTTTTGTTTAATTCCATATTTCTACATTAACCGTTCAAAGAGGGTGTTGTAGAAATGAGTTCCCCTATCACTAATTATAGCTCGAGGAGTGCCAAACCAGGTGAAAAGCATTTTCAAGAAATGTATTACCCTCTTAGAGTCATTTGTGGGTAAAGCCATGGCTTCCATCCATTTAGACACATAATCAACAGCAACGAGGATATACTTATTCCCAAAAGAATTCGGAAAGGGTTCCATGAAATCTATACCCCAAACATCAAGCATTTCATAGATCAGGATATTAGAAAGGAGCATTTCATTCTGTCGGGAAATGTTACCCATTCTTTGGCATTTGTCGCATGTGGACACATACCTATGGGCATTTTTGAATAATGTCGGCCAATAAAAACCTGATTGCAAGACATTGTCTACGGTGCGGCTAGCTCCAAAATGTCCTCCTGCTTCTCTATCATGGCAAAATTGGAGTACCGATTCCATCTCCTCCTCGGGGGCACATCTCCTTATGATTTGATCTACACATAATTTGTACAAAAAGGGTTCCTCCCACAAATAGTATTTTACATCAGTAAAGAATTTCTTCTTCTGTTGATATGAAAGGTTAGGAGGGATGACTTGTGCAGCAAGATAATTTGCAAAATCAGCATACCAAGGAGATGAATATTCCTGAATGGAGTACAGTTGTTCATCCGAAAATTCTTCTCGAATGTTGATGGTTTTCTCCTCTTTTGAGCCTACCTTGTCCAACCGGGAGAGATGATCAACAGCCAGGTTTGTGGCACCCTTCATGTCTCGTATTTCAATGTCAAATTCTTGCAGTAGTAGGATCCACCTGATCAGTCTTGGTTTTGATTTTTTCTTGGTAAGCAAGTGCCTCAATGCCGAGTGGTCTGTGTACACAATAACTTTGGACAAAATCATATATGAATGAAACTTATCAAGTGCAAAGATTACCGCTAGTAGCTCCTTTTCTGTTGTGGTGTAATTTAGTTGTGCTCTATTCAAGGTTCTGCTAGCATAGTAAATCGGCTGAAAATATTTGTTTACTCTTTGTCCTAAAACAGCTCCTACAGCTGAGTCACTCGCATCACACATCAGTTCAAATGGAAGTGTCCAATCTGGCGCTATCATGATGGGTGCATTGATCAACTTGTCTTTCAAAGTGTTGAATGCCTATAGGCATTCGGCTAAAAATTCAAAAGCCACTTCTTTATGAAGCAAAGTAGACAATGGCTTGGCTATCTTTGAAAAGTCCTTAATAAATCTTCTATAGAATCCAACATGCCCCAAGAAGCTTCTTACAGACCAGACAGATGATGGGGGTGGCAACTTCTCAATTGCCTCCACCTTAGCTTTGTCAACTTCTATACCTATCTGTGAAATCTTATGTCCAAGCATTATGCCTTCCTGCACCATAAAATGACAATTTTCCCAGTTCAGCACTAGATGTGTCTCTTCGCATCTGCTAAGCATCTGTTCCAAATTATTCAAGCATGCATCAAATGAAGAGCCAAAAACTGAAAAATCATCCATAAAAACCTCAATAAAATTTTCAACCATATCAGAAAATATGGACATCATACACCGCGGAAAGGTTGTTGGGGCATTGCACAATCCGAATGGCATCCTTCCTTCGATATGCAAAGGTACCATAAGGGCAAGTGAAGGTGGTCTTTTCTTGGTCCTCCGGTGCAATTGGGATCTGATTGTACCCTGAATATCCATCCAAGAAACAATAATACTCATGTCCGGCTAGCCTCTCTAGCATTTGGTCCATGAATGGGAGAGGAAAGTGGTCTTTATAGGTGGCTTCATTTAATTTCCTATAGTCAATGCATACTCTCCACCCGATAACAGTTCTACTCGAGATGAGTTCATTTTTTTCATTTGGGACAACGGTCATACCCCCTTTCTTGGGCACGACTTGTACGGGGCTCACCCAAGAACTATCAGAGATAGGATAAATGATCCCGACATCTAAGAGCTTAATGACTTCAGCCTTCACCACCTCTTTCATGTTCGGGTTTAGGCATCTTTGGGGCTGAACCGAGGGCTTGCTGTCCTCTTCCATCAAAATTCTGTGTGTGCATATTGATGGGTTAATGCCTTTGATGTCCTCTATCCTCCAAGTTAGTGAATTTTTGTGTTCCCGCAACACTCTTAGCAATTTTTCTTTTTGTAATGGGTTCAAGGATGCAGAAATTATTACAGAGAGAGTTGATGGTTCCTCAAGGAAAGCACACTCCAAGTGGGGTGGTAATTTCTTCAGTTCAAGGGTAGGGGGTTCTTGAGATGACGGCTCACCTGTTGGTACATGAGTTTTGCCTATGTTTTCTAACTTGAGAAATCCCTTCCCCTTGAATTGAGGCTTATCATTTAGGAATGCCATCATGAGGTTTATTTCCTCATTTTCTCCCATTTCAACTTCCCCTTGTTGTAGGCAGGGTTCAAGAGGGTCAGCCGATCTTCTCACCTGGAAGCAAGCATTAACTGCATCATAAATAGCATCAATCATGTAACAAGAGTCATCACTAGAGGGTGCATGTTTCAAGGCATCAGACATTTTAAAAATTATCTCCTCATCTAGTATCCTAAGGCTGAGTTATCCTTGTTGGACATCAATCATTGCCTTCCCGGTAGCCAAGAAAGGTCTCCCTAGGATGAGAGGGACATCCACATCTTCTTGCATGTCCAATACAATGAAATCAATGGGAAAAATAAATTTGTCTACTTTAACCAACACATCCTCAATGATCCCCCTAGGGTGCTTAATGGACCTATCTGCCAATTGCAATGCAACTCTGGTGGGTTGGGGCTCTCCCAATCCCAATTTTTTGGAAACCGAGTATGGCATTAAATTTATGCTAGCTCCCAAATCACATAAAGCTTTTTCAAATTTTAAACTAACTATAGTGCAAGGGATAGTGAAACTCCCTGGATCTTTAAGCTTTTGAGGTAGCTTGTTAAGAAGGATTGCCAAGCATTCTTCATTTAGAGCAATTGTAGCCACATCTCCCAATTTCCTTTTGTTTGCCAATAATTCTTTCAAAAATTTTGCATAGTGTGGCATCTGAGCTAAAGCATCAGCAAAAGGAATATTAATATGTAAACTTTTAAATATCTCAAGGAACTTACCGAATTCCTTTTCAAGCTTGTGTTGCTTCAGCCAATTAGGAAAGAGAACTTGTGCTTGTTGGTGCATTTCTTGCTGCGGTTCAGATTGCTCCTTCTTTTGGTTCCCGGCTTCAAGGGTTGCATCTGCCTTGGGTTCAACCCTTGCTTTCTTCTCTACTTTGGGAAGCTCCTTACCACTTCGTAAAGCGATAGCATGCACTTGTTCTCGTGGATTCACCTCTGTATTGCTTGGTAGTGTGCCCGATACCCTTGCTGAGATCAATTGCGCCAACTGCCCAACCTAATTTTCCAAGTGTTTTATTGAAGCTTCTTGGTTTTGAAACCTGGTTTCAGCACTGGCTATGAACTTTGTCATCTGCTCCTTTAGGTTAGATTTTTGTTCTGGCTGATGAAAATTTTGGTGGAAGGGCTTCGGTGCATGGTGATTCTGCCATGATTGGTTCGGGTGTCCTTTCCATCTCGGGTGAAAGGCATGATTGTATTGATATCCTTGCTGCCTTGGAGGGTTGCCGACAAAATCAACTTGTTTTGTAGACTGCCTAAATTGATTGCCAACTTGGCATTCAGTATTGATGTGGCCTCCCCCACACAAATCACATGTTACGGGCTGCACGTGCATGGCTGCCATCTGCATCTCGTCTAATTTATTACTGAGTGCACCAATTTGAGCAGATAGAGCCGTGTATGAGTCAACATTATGAAGGCCATGCTGCTTTCTTACTTGTGTTCTTTCTTAATGCCATTGGTAATTATTGGCTATCATCTTTTCTATGAGTGCATGGGCCACTTCCGGGGTCTTATTATTGATGGAGCCCCCGGATACTGCATCTAGGATGATCTTATTTGAATCGGTTAGACCATTGTAAAAGGTCTGCACTTGCAGCCATATCGGAAGGCCATGATGAGGAACCCTCCTCAACAGCTCCTTATAGCGTTCCCATGACTCATAGAGAGATTATCCCTCTTGTTGGAAGAAAGTGGTAATGTCATTTCTTATTTTTGCTATTTTCGAGGGAGGAAGGTATTTAGAAAGGAATCAGCTAGCCATCTCATCCCAAGTGGCTATAGATCCGGTTGGCAATGAATTTAGCCAAGCCTTGGCCTTATCTTTTAATGAAAATGGGAATAACCTCAGCCTTATAGCATCATCACTTACCCATTATGCTTGAAGGTGTCACAAATTTCTAAGAAATTGGCTATATGGGAATTTGGATTTTCGTGAGCCATACCATAGAACTGCACTGTATTTTGAATCATTTGAATTATGGATGGCTTGATTTCAAAATTGTTAGTAGCAATGGTCGGCCTCACAATGCTTAAAGTAGCCCCAATTAGGGTGGGCTTGGCATAATCCATCATGGTTCTAGGTTCAGCCATATCTTCTATTTTTGGTCTGATTTGTCTAGTAGCTCTTAGGCGGATATGGAGAGTCCTTTCAATCTCCGGATCGTAAAGAATTTGCTCCAGTTCAGGTCTGCTTATCATAAACTATAGAAGTCAAAGCAATAAAAAAACTAGTATCCACAAAAGAATATGAATAATTTAACCAATCAATGATCCTACTCTAACTAAAATGTACAAGGCAATTAAGAATACAAAATTCCAATCCTAACATCAATAAGCAGATCTGAAATCTACTACAACCAGATCTGAAATAGGACTGGAATCAAGAGCTTTAAGCTACTCTTTAGGTTCCAACTTGTATAAACCTTATGCAATCTTTAGCAATGAAAATTACTTTCACAGATTTGAAATCTTAGCTACTGAGAACAACTGTATACAGATCTGAGATCGGTGGTTATACTATGCATGGTAGCAAAGTTTCAGATCTGAATATACCGAAATCAGATCTGTCACAACTTGCTTTCAATTCTGATTTAATAAGACCTGCTAAATCTCTGAATTGAAGTAGGTTTCAGAGGTGAATACAGATCTGATTTCAGATTTGAAACCCAAATAAGATTTGGTATGTGTTCAGATCTGATTGCAGAAGAGATAAGTAATGTAATCAGATCTTAACCACACCATTTTCATAAAGTATGCAGAACAAAAAGAGCAGCTACAACAACTATAATGAGTTCAAATCTGATTTCTGATGAGTTCAGATCTACCAAATCATTTACACATTAAGATCTGCAGTCTTACATTTCAGCAGCTTGTATGGGTATCATCTACTATGATAAGGGCGAATTCAGCAAGGGGAATTGACAAATCCAGATCTGAAATTAGTATATCAGGTCTGAAATCATGCATATCAGATTTCAGATCTGAAATTTATGAGAGTACATGCATACACATTCAGATCTGAAATTTTAGCTACTTGATGCTAGGATAGGGCTGATATAGAAATTCAGCAATGGGTGCAAGTGTATTCAGATCTAAAATCAGTGGATTAGGTATGAAATCATGCATAACCTGAGATCAGATCAGTGTATCAGGTCTAAATCCATGCATATCCACTGATTTCAAATCAGGTCTATTCTAGCTTGCTTCCCATAAAACTTGCTTCCCATATACTGCAACCAGATCCGAATTAAGGCTAGAATCAAGAACTTTAAGTTTCTTATTATTTGTATAACTTGTATACATCAATTAGTTGCAAAGACCTAAAATCAGGTCTGCAACCTGTGCTACTGATAGTAGCCGAATTCAGATCTGAGTTAGATGAGTTCAGGTCTGAGTTTAGATGAACTCTGATCTGATTTCATCTAACTCAGATGATTTCAAATATACAATCTGAGTTCATACCACCATCCTAATAGGGTACAGATGTTGTACATGATTTCTACACCTTGGGATCTAAAGTTTATGAGAGTTTATGCAAGAATCCTTTATACCTTTAGATCTGTAATTTTGCAATTCAGCAGTTACTGTTGCTAAGTTCAGTAGCTAGAACCACAGTTATCAGGGCTAATATGAGAATTCAGCAGGGTGTATTTGTGTATACAGATCTGAGATCAGTATATCAGGTCTGAAATCATGCAATACCACTGATCTTAGGTTTGTACAGTAGTTGTTCTAGCTTGCTTCTCATCAGTCATGATGTATCTTCGAATGGGGGTGAGTTACAGATCTGAAATCAGACCTGTACTCACCATTTCAGATATGAATTTCAGATCTGATCTCAGATCTGAAGCACAGATTCAAAAGCAGACATACCATTTTTTTCTTTTCTTTTAAAATGGAAGAAAACTAAAGCAAAAGAAAGTAAACTAACCAGAATCTTTTTATGTGAGTGCAGATCTGACTGCTGAATTCAAGAAACAACAAGTAATGCAATCAGATGTGTACTCTTTTGAGATAATGAAGCTAAAAAAAGAGAGTGATCAGATCTACAAAAACTCAACTAAAACTAAAATTAAAGATGGAGCAATCAAGTATTAAAAGAGGAAACCGGCTCCATCAATGAAGCTATTGCATTCAAAACTGAAATTTAAGATGTAGAATTGAAAACCAGCAATGAATGCAAAGCTACAAATCAGATTAAGAATGACCAATGGTTTCTAATATTGCTACAATAAATCCCCGGCAGCGGCGCAAAAAACTTGGTGGCTCATTGTGACACTAACAAGTGCACTAGCCGCTCAAGTAATAAAGAGATGAGTAGAGTATCGTTCCCACAAGGATTTAGGTAGCAACTACTAATACTAAACCATCCAGCTCTTATCCGATTAACCGAATACTACAATTTATTCAAATCTGAAATTCTAAACTACAAACTATCTAATAGACATTGGTTCAATCACCTTGCATTCAAGTTGAGAGAATAGGCTAAAATTACAAATTCATGATTCAGCAATCTACCCTCTTAGATCATTTGAATAGAGTATAATTCAGCCTTGGTTTGGTGAAATCCCAAAGCAATGAACAACCTCTTTCAAGTGCATGTTCATCCTATGCATGAATGATGATTCTTATATCTCTATCAAGAATCTAATCATTCATGCATGCATTAGATCAAACAATTCAATGGCATCAATTCAAATTAAATGATTACCAACTGAATTGTGCAAGTTATTTCTAACCTTGCATTCAATTCAGTTATTGAGTAGTAGATCTGAATTTCTAAAGTCTCTCTCAAGCACTCTAGAAATTCCAAGAGGCTAGAACAGATCAGTCAAGCTGAATAATGAATATCTGAATTCTTTCTCAAGCAATTCAGACATTATAAATCTCAGATCTGGATTTGTAAGAAAGCAATTCGGCCCATCAGTTCTACAATCACTTCTCTAATCAAGAAACATCAAGGCAGATCTAAACCATTCGAATGATTCAAGAAAACTTAATTACATAATCTGAATTTACAGCATTCAATTTCCATTACAACAAGAAAGAAAGAAAGAAAGAAGTAGAAACTACATGATCTAAAGCTGAATTCGAATTCAAAGAAAACAAAAACTGAGTAAGAAAGTAACCTAGATCTCTCAATCAAGCTTTCCCTCCTTCGAACTCACCTTCTTCTCTCTTGGATGTTTGGATCTCTTCAGCTCCTTCTTCTTCTTATGCCTAACTTTTTCCTCTCCTCTTTTGAATTTCGAACCCAAGGGACTTGAGAGCCTTGAACTCAAGCAATTGAACACCTCTCCCCCTTCAAGAGACCTCCTTATATAGGCTTTCAAGGAGTCTAAAAGCTGCCCCTTCTAGGCTCTCTTTAAGCTTCTAGAATTGGGTGCACTTCACCCCTCTTGAACCTTCTAGAGTGCTGCCCCTTTTCTCCTTCTTGAAGCCTTTAGAAGTTGCCGCCCCTTACTCCCTTTGGGCTGCACTTTGGACTGCAACTTAGTTGAGTTTTGAGCATATTTTGGATGTACTCTAGGCTGCTCTTGGGCTGAAATGGGCCTCCTCTTTGTTGGGCCGATTTTAACGTTCTTGCTAGGCTCTCTCTTTGGGTTCACCCAAAGAGTGTAGCATGGGCTACATGGACTGATTGCTCCTCTATTGCTCTCTTGGTTGGGTTGGGCTAAATTAATTAAATTTTGGCTCTCTTTTCTTGCTTTATTCCTTCTTTTTCTTGAATTGGTTTCCCTTGAATTCTTTCTTGAAATCAAGCTAAGATGGGGTGAAATTCAATCAAAGGCATAAAATCCATACAAAAACTGCATAAATTGTAAGTAAACCATGTACTCATCACTTTTCCAGCTAATAGCACACAATCCTATCATGAAGATATAACTAGATGTAGATTTTCTACTATCTGGGTCTAAATGGAAATCAGCATCAGTATACCCCTGGATCTATAGTGAACTACCATCGAATACCAGACAAAACTCTTTTGTTCTTCAAAGGTATTTTAGTATGTTTTTCACAGCGGTCCAATGCTCCAACCCTGGGTTAGATTGATATCTGCTTACCTCACTCACTGCCTAAGAAATGTCAGGACGAGTGCACATCATAGCATACATGATGCTCCCTATGGCTGAGGCATAAGGAACCTCTTTCATGCCCTCAATCTCTTCGGGAGTCTTGAGAAACATACCCTTGGAGAGACTGACTCCATGGTTGAAATGAACATTTCCTTTCTTAGAGTTCTCCATGTTATATCTCTTGACTGTTTTGTCAATGTAAGCAGAATGGGATAATCCTATTATTCTCTTCAATCTATCTCTATAGAGTCGAAAACCTAGTATGTAGGAGGCTTCTCCAAGATCTTTCATGGAGAATTGTTGTGAAAGCCACACTTTCACTTTAGTTAACATTCTTACGTCATTCCCAATGAGTAGAATGTCATCTACATACAAAACAAATAGTGTAACCTTATCCCCACTAGTCTTCCTATAAACACAGGGCTCATCCGGATTTTGCTCAAAATCAAACTGTTTGACGGTAGAGTTAAACCAAATGTTCCAACTCCTAGAAGCTTGCTTAAATTCATATATGGATCGATTAAGTTTACATACCATGTGTTCCTGACCTACAACTATGAAACCTTGCGGTTGCTGTATATAGATATTTTCAGTAAGATCTCCATTCAGGAACACGGTTTTGACATCCATTTGCCAAATCTCGTAGTCATGGTAAGCTGCTATAGCTAGAAGGATCCTAATGGATTTAAGCATGGCCACAGGTGAAAAGGCTTCCTCATAATTGATTCCCTCTTTTTAAGTGTACCCTTTCACCACAAGACGAGCCTTGTATGTCTCAACTTTACTATCGGGGCCCTTCTTCCTCTTATAGATCCATTTGCAACCAATTGCCTTTACCTGAGGCGGTGGATCTACTAGATTCCAGACTCCATTGGTCTCCATTGAGTCCATCTCAACTCTCATGGCATCTACCCACTTCAAGGAATCTATGTCCAACATAGCTTCCGAATAAGTCACGGGATCCTCCTCGTTGGTCGTGGCTTCCACCAGGTAACTTTCTTGGTCATAGTCGTAATGAATTAGAGGTCTAGAAACCCAGGTAGATCTTCTAGGTTGGTTATTTTCTAGAGCTGGTGGGACATCTCTCACTTCCCCTGGGCTCTCATCATCAAGAATAACTTCCTGATGATGATTATCCAGGATGTAATCTTCTTCTAAGAAGTGGGCATTTCGACTGCAAAACACCTTTTGCTCTTTTGGATCATAGAATAAGTAACCCACAGAACCTTTGGGGTAGCCTATAAATAGGCAACGACTAGTCTTGGATTCCAATTTGTCAACACTAGTTCTTTTAACATGTGCCGGACAACCCCAAATTTTCAAGTGTCTCACACTTGGTTTCTTATTGGTCTAAATCTCATAGGGAGTCTTCGGAATGGATTTGGTTGGAACCCAATTCAGCACGTATATCATAATCTCTAATGCATAACTCCAAAAGGATGTGGGTAGTTCCGAGTGTACGAGAAGTGATCGAACCATATCCAATAAAGTCCAGTTCCTTCTTTCTGACACACTGTTTAACTATGGTGTAGCAGGAGGAGCTAGTTGTGATACTATCCCATTGTCCTTTAAGTAGTCCCTAAATTCGTCAGAGAGATACTCGCCACCTCGATCTGATCGAAGGGTCTTAATTTCTCTCCCTAACTGTTTCTTGACTTCTTGACTGAACTCTTTGAACTTTTCAAAAGATTTAGACTTATGTCTCATTAGGTACACGCAACCATACCGTGAGTAATCATCGGTAAAGGTTATAAAATAAACATGCTGGTTACGTGTCCTAACATTCAAGGCACCACATACATCAGTATGTATAAGGTCAAGTGTGCCTGTAGATCTTTCACGCTTTCCCGTAAATGGTCGTTTCGTCATCTTACCTTGGAGGCAAGGTTCACAAGTTGGAAGATCTTCTATGGTTAGAAAATCCAAAGGACCACCCTTTGCCAACCTTGTGATACGATCTATGTTAATGTGGCCAACTCGGTAATGCCACAGGCATGTGGGACTTACTGTATCACGAGTCCTCTTTTTGGGGATTATTTCTGACATAGTTTCAGTAATGTTTGTTTCCAGAGAAGGATGGAGAACATAGACACCGATCTTAAGTTCTCCATATGCGAGGAACTTGTTATTCCATTTAATAGTAATCACATTACTGAATAAGATAAAATAACCATCCATGCACAATTTTGAGACAAAAATCAAATTTCTTCTTAAATTAGGTACGAAATACAATCTTTAAGTACAATTGTTCATTCTCTAAAAACTAGTTCTATAGGTCCTATGGTTGTAGCTGCAACTGTTGCAGAAGTCCCCAAGTAGAGCGTCACTTATTTGTCACTCAGTCTTCTGCTTATCTTGAACCCCTACAGTGAGTTGCACGCATGAGTTGAAGCCCCGGAGTCAATACACCAGGAAGCAAAAGTGACCAACAAATTGGTCTCTATGATAAAAGATTCAAAATTACCTTGCTTCTTAGTCTCCAGATATTAAGGACAATTCCTCTTCCAATGGTCGGTCTGTTTACAGAAGTGACAGGCATCTGATGCCCTATCTTTCTTCTACTTTTTAGTTTTGCTATCATTCTTCTGAGTCTTCCGTTTGCCAGATTTGCCACCTTCAATCCTCTGCAACATATTGCTGAGTTCCTGAAGGCTAATGTTTAGTTTATTCATGTTGTAATTCATGATAAACTGATTGAAGGACGGAGGTAAGGAATTGAGGACAACATCGATTTTGGTGTCATGATCTAGCCCTGACCCGAGAGCCTCTATTTCATTGATATAACCCATCATCTTTAGACAATGGTCATGAACCTATTGGTTCTCGGTCATTTGTGCGGTCATAAACAATTTTAAGACCTTTTGTCGAGTAGAACGGTTCTACTCTTCATACATAGTCTTTAGACTATCCAATATATCCTTGGACACTTCGATCTCATCGAATTGTCGCTGTATCGGATTGTCCAAAGAGGCTATAATATAACACCGGGCAAGAGAGTTTTTCTCTTCCCATTCTTGATACCCTCTTCTGTGTGTGGGGGTTTTGGTACTTTAAATATTCACTAGAAAAAACGAGGCAAGAGTTAGCATAATATATTATACATGTTGAACAACCATTTTTATTAGATGATGATAGTAAACTTGAAAATTTTTTACATAATTCTGTAAATCCACAATTTAAAAAGGTTCTAGAAATACTATTAGAACAAATGGTTTGAAAATTTTTTTATTCATATAAACAAAATTTAATTTCTATTTTATCAAATCTTAAATTTAGAGCCACAATTACATCTAATACTTGGACCTCTAAATTTAATATAAGTTATATTTGTTTTACCTATCATTTTATTGATGAAAACAGGATTTTACAAAAAAAGAATTTTAAGTTTTACTAGTCTTTACATGCTTATGGAATTGATAATAAATTTTTTCTATTAGTTTTGACAATGTTAGTAATAATGGTTCAGCAATTAATATTTTAAAATCTCAATTAAAACCTTGTTTAAATGATAAATTATTTCATATTAGATGTGCATGTAATAACTTAAATTTATATATTCAAGATGTTTTAAATATTATTTCTCATCATATTTCTAAAACTAGAAATTACATTATATATATTAAAAGTTCTAGAGCAAGAAAACAACAATTTAAATATTTATATCAAAATTATGGTTTAAAATATAAACATTTTATGTTAGATGTTCAACATAGATTGAATTCTACCTATTTTATGTTAAAAAGTTGTATTTCCTACAAACAAATTCTTATTGATTTATATAATGCAAAAATTCTACATGATTATTATATTTGAGGAAGATTGGGAAATGACAATTTGTATAAGAGATTTTTTACACAATTTTTATGATGCAATTAATGATTTTTGGGTGTTTATTACCCAACTAGTTATCTTTTAGTTAATTAATTATTCATTATTAGTGAATATTTTGCAAAATATAGAAAAAAAACAACAATTTATAAGAATTGTTGAAGTAATGAAAAATAAATTAAAAAAAATACTAGGAGAACTTTTCCCCTCTTTAGGGTCTGTTTGTTTACTGAGAAAGGGATAAGAAAAGGGAATATTCCCGAATGGTTCTCCCTTTCCTATGTTTGTTTGTTGGTAAATAGTATTTTGGGATAAGAAACGAGAGGGAGGTGGGATCCCAAAATGAAATGAGTGGGATCGCACCAAAAAAGTGCGCCCTCGATGGGAAAAGAAAAAACTAAGAAAATTAGGTGGGCTTTGTTAGAGCAAGAAGTCGAAAACCAGAAAGGAACAATTCCTCTTCTTCCCCATTTGGACCCCAAAGACAAAGAGAGGAATTTTTTGGCTTTGCATGTTCATCATCGTTCTCCCTTGCTCGAAAACCAAGAGTGGCGGCTACTTCACACCAACTTCACCCCCACTCTTCTTCTCGTAATCTCACGAGGGAGAAGTCTTCAAAGTTACTGTTCATTGGCATCTTCCTCTTGACTGCGGCAAACCAGAGCGATGCAACTGAAACAGCCACTGCCGCTACAACTTCTAGTAGTGGTGGTAGTTTCTTTGCTTCGACCGACCATCCTCCCTCTTCCTCTCCCTTTTCCTCTCTTTCCATCCCATTCTGCCCTCACTTCTTGCCATTGAACGACCGTTGGACACCTTCCCCGACGAAAATAGAGCAACAACAGTGGCCATTGTCCTAGCATTTCCAAAGCCATATTGAGATTGATTACATCAGTGAATTCCAAGTGTCTCCGGAAGGCTCCCCATCCAAGAGCTCATCGGGTCTTCCCTAATTTTCAGATCATACCCCCTGACAGTCTTTATGTTCGACGGTGAATAAACAACGACGAAGCTGGATCAGATCTCCCCTGTTTTAAATCTTCCATATACCAAAAGTCAGACCAAAGTCATTTCGGTGGGTATTTCTTCTCGTCACCCTTTAGTTTGCAACATTCAGTCTTTCAGGCTACATATCAATTAGGTAAGGTTACTGGTTGTCTTTTTGCTTTCTTATGCATTTTCCCTTGCAGCGGCAATCGAGAAGAAATATAGAGGGTGAAAGAGGAAGGGAGTGGAGGATGAAGGGGTAGCCACCGCCCACAATTGCTTCACCGCCTCTGTCGAGAGCTCTGAGATGATGAACAGTTTAGAGAGGGGAGACAATACGCTAGAGTGGGAGAAGACCAAGCTGAGAACTTCTGCCAGCCAGACGAGGAAGATAAAAAGTGCCAACCTCCTCAGGTTTCGGTTGGAAGAAAGAGAAGATGAATAGTCATCTCTTCTCTATTCAAACGAAGGGGAGAGTGAAGAGAGAGAGGGAATATCGAAGCGAGAGAGAGGTCGAAGGAAAAGGAGGTTGGAGAAGGGGTTGCCGTAAATTACATGCATTTTTATATTTGAGCATGATTTTTCTCATATAAATTTTCTTGCAAAACAAATACTTGAAAGTGGATTTTTTCACAAAAATTTTCGCAACAAACAATAGCATTATAACTAGCTGAGAAAATAATTTTTCCTCTTCTCATTCCAATCTTTCTCATCCCATCCTTTCTCAGCCCAATTTTCCCAGTAATCAAATAGACCTTTATTGTTTAGCTACAATATTAAATTCTACGATTAGGAAAAGATGGTTTAGATATTTTACTTGAATCATATTGTGAAAATATGAATATTGAAATTAAAAATCAAAAATAAAAATCAATAATTTATTATTTGAAATGTATCTTATGTGAATCTCAAATGCTAGGGCATAAAAAACCTAGAACTTGTATAGGTGCAATTTCCACTTCTAAAACAATTTGTTCTAGTAGTGGAAAAGATAAAGTTTGAAATCTATTAAGTAGGAGGTAGAAATTTGCTAGCACTTCATCTACAAGTTCATTTGCTGAACTTAATTTATATTTGCAAGCAAAATTTTCTAGTTTAAGTGATTCCTTCGACATGGAGGGAATGAATAATTTTGATATTTTAGCCTAGTAGAGCGGACATGAAAAAAATTATCCATTCCTTGCCACCATGGCACAAGATCTACTATATCCCTTTGGTGTCTACAATTCCATCGGAGTCTTGTTTTAGTGTAAATACATTTGAGTGTCAGGAAAACAATTCACTTGGGGTTGATTTGGAATCGCCACCCATCAGTTATGTGAATGAATAATTTTTATTTTTTATTTTATTAGTTTCCTTTTTTATATATTCTTTTGTTATTTTCTTATGAAACCCTTTGTTATTTATTTTCCGATTATTTATTTTGTTGGATAAGTCATTTATTTTTAGTTTTTTATATTTTTGTATTTTTATTTTTTTTTGTAGTTATTATTATCCTTTACTATTTATTTAATGATTTATTCCTCCCCTTTCCCTTTTTCTAGCCTAACTTTGCATTGGAATGTAGCTTTCTCCTCGATTCCACTATTCCCGGTCAATTGGTCATCTTCTCCCCTCTTCCTTTCTAATATTTCCTTTAAAAATCCCTTTTAGCATTACACTTTTTATTACACTTTGGTTATTATTTTACTATTTTTATTATTTCATCTTCGTCTACCATGGGCGCACCTCTGTTAAGTGGAGAATTCATGCCGGCAATCTTCCTTGGTCCTGATCATATCGAAAGGCCAGACATACCAAATACTCCCTATCCAGTCTCGAAAATCATTGAACACAGGTTTCCCACTGGCATCTAAACATCAACTCAATTTAAATTATAAGACAAACACTGTGAAACAATTGTCAACGAACATAATAAATTTCGCATATTACTCTTGCATCAGCAATCCCATAAACAAAAAATGGAACGATCAAAACAAAGATAAGAAAGCTCACGAACTGAAGCTTATTGTAATTCTATTCAAGTTGAGCTTAAGAAGTTTCACGAATTAGATGATATCGTTAATAGAGTAAAACGATTACAGATAAATGGCAAATGTAAAATGGATAAAAGACAATGGGAGTAAGTGACTAGTAGGAGAAAAGAAAAACTTCTACAGCACCGTGTGATGTAATTCGGCAAGTCTGGATTAATTTTAAGAATTTCATATACACCAGCTCGGCAAAAACCTCATTGCCAGTTCCAGAAATTTTGGCCTAACTCGATCAATCCCATAGAGGAAGTTGCAGCCAATTCGGATTTCCGATTTCAGGCGGCTAGGAAACGAACAGAGGTAGCCTTCGAGGATTATGACAGTAAGGAAACGAAAACTCCATGGGTGATAGTAGCTTGAGTAACTCCAAACGGTAGGAAATCGCTAAAGAAAGAGAGAAATGTAGGGGAAGTTGCCACCGGGTTCAGAGTTGCGGCGGCGGTGATGAAATGGAAAGAGAGAGAACAAAGGGGAGAGAGGAATGAGATCAAGAAGAGAGAGTGAGAGAGGGAGAGAGAAGAACCAGATATGAAAGGGTGAGCAACTGTTAAGAAACGAAGAGAAATGGAAGTGAGGTTCTCGCGGCCGCTACCATCCCTGTTCTCGTCGAGAGGTAGACGACGATGAACAATGCTTCAAATTCGCCCCCCCTTTTTGTGGTAATTTTGTAATTTTGGAGTTCGGAGGGGCAACTTGGTAACTTTGAGATAAGTGGGTCAGGGGTTAAACTGGGGTTTTGGCTCAATGATGGGGAATTTTAAGTTAAAGATCATAGGGTTGAGATGGGTCTAATTGCAAAGAGGGGTTTTGTGTATGCAAGCAGATGGGATTGGTTGAAATCGTCAAACAAGGGTACTTTGGATTGAAATTTGGTAAGATGGGATCTTTGGATATTCTGAGTTGATTGATGGGGTCAAACTAGGCCAAGTGGGCCCGGATTAGGTAGATTTAGACAAAGGGCTTCATTCGATTGATTAAGAGCCTTGAAAGGGAATTTGTGTGTGTTCGAGGGGCAAATAAGGGTATTTGGGGCTGAAATTTTATATGTGGGTATTTTAGAGTCTAATGGTAATGTCTGATTGGTCTAAGGGGTCAAGATTGTAAGAATTTGGATTAACAGAAGGATCTAGAACGGAATGTTGATTTAATGGAAGGATAAATAGGAGAATCTTGGGTTGAAACTTCATGGGTAGGCGTTTTGGTATGTCTAGGGCTCAATCATATGGTTTGATTGGTTTAGATGTGTTTGGATCAAGGGGATCTAGGTTGTAGGTGTTTTAGGCTAACGAGAGGGACCGAAATAGAATCTTCATTTGATGAGAAGGTAAAAAAATGAATTTTGAGCTGAAATTTTATGGGTATGTATTTTAGGATGTTTGGTTTGAGGGTTCTTGGGGAAAAAATTGGGTTCTTAGTGTTTTTTTGGCGTTTCGAAGGGATCGGAAAAGCTTGATCAGGTGTTTGGGGTGAATTGGGGGTTCAAGTGGCGGGCCGAGCAAAAATTGAGTATTGATAACTACCCTTCTTTGTCGTGAGGTAGGATACTATAAAACAACAAAGACCAAAAGAAGCACATCGAGATTTTTGCAAATGGCAGCTTAGAAGTGGGGCGAGACGAGGAATGAGGGTTAAAGTGAGTGGAAAGATTCCTGTGCAACATCGTACCATCATGTACAGGCCATTTTATTTTTGGTAAAGTGACTCTTCCCGAGTATCAAGAACCTTCGAAATCATGGTACAATTTCCATAAAGAAAAACATAGAGAACAAATAAAAAACAATAACAAAAGCAATTTAATGTATGATGTATATTTAACTTTGGCCATAGTGGACTTTCCAACAAGTATGGATGCTTTGTGGAGTGATGTTAGCTATTCTCTATGAGGTGAGAAAACATAAAAGTGAAAACTATAATGTGCCATGTGGCGATAAAAACAACGACAAAGCCTTGATTAAAATTGTGATGTGCTAGTGTGGCAAAAAATACTTGTGCTATAGAGTGAAGAAATTAGTGATTTATGATGTGCTAGAATGACGGAAAACCCATGTGCTATGCAACAAAGAACTCTGATTTATGATGTGCTAAAGGGCAAAAAACTTGTGTGCTATAAAGCAAAAAACACTGCTTTGTGATGTGCCACATGTGGAAAACTTGTGTCTTATGGAGCGGAAAATTCTGATTTATGATGTATCAGATGGCGGAAAATCTTTGTGCTATGCAACGAAAAATCTGATTTGTGATGTGCCAAAGTGGTAATGTGCCAGATAATGGAAAATCTGTGCTATACAATGAAAAAACCCATGTGCAATAGAGCGGATAATTCTAACTGATAATGTGCTAAAGGCAGGGAAACTTGTGTTTTATAAAGCAGAAAATTCTGATTGGTAATGTACCAAATGCAAAGAATCAATGTGCTATAGAGTGGAAAATATTGGTTGTGATGTAATAAAGGCAAAAAAACTTGTGTGCTATAGAGCAGAAAGTTCTGATAATGATGTGCCAAAGAGAGAAAAACTTGTGTGATATAGAGTGGAAAATTCTGATAGTGATGCGCCAAAGGCGAAAAAATTTTTGTGTTATAAAGTGAAAAATTCTAATAGTGATGTGCCAAAGGCGAAAAAACTTGTGTGCTATAGAGCGGAAAATTATGATAGAGATGTGCCAAATGCGAAAAAACTTGTGTATTATAGAGTGGAAAATTTTGATTGGTAATGTGCCAAAGGCAGAGAAACTTGTGTGTTATAAAGTAGAAAATTTTGATCAGTGATGTGCCAAAGGTGGAAAAACTTATGTGCTATAGAACGGAAAATTGTAATTGGTAATGTGCTAAAGGCGGATAATCCATGTGCTATAGAGCCAAAAATACTAATTGTGATGTGTTGAAGATTGAAAAACTTATGCTATATAACGGAAAACAATGTTTCATGATGTGATGTGCTATGCAGCGAAAAATTTTGATTTGTGATGTGCCAAATATGCGAAAAATTCATATGCCATGTAGCGGAAAACTCATGTACTATAAAGAGGAGAAACATGTAGTGGTAGTGGAAAAATACTGATTTTTTATGTGCCAAAGGTAGCAAAAGCATGTGCTATGCAACGGAAAACTTATGTGATATAAAGCAGAGAAACATGTCCTAGTAGCAGAAAAAATTGCTTTGTGATGTGCCAAAAGCAGAAAATCCATGTGCTATGTAGCGGAAAACATTGAGTCATGATGTGCCAAAGGGGCGGAAAAACCATGTGCTATGTAGCGGAAAACAATGTTTTGTAATGTGCCAAAGGCGAAAAAAACCATGTAACATTGCTTCGTGATGTGCCAAAGGGTGAAAAATTCTTGTGCTACACAGCAAAAAATTTTGATTTGTGATGTGCCAAATAGGCAAAAAATCCATGTGCCATGTAGCAAAAAACTCATGCTATAAAATGGAGAAACATGTGCTAGTAATAGAAAATCACTGATTTATGATGTGCTATACAACAAAAAAATCATGTGGTATAAAGCGGAGAAACATGTGCTGGTAGCGGAAAACACTAATTTGTGATGTGCTAAAGGCAGAAAATCAATGTGCTATGTAAAGGAAAATATTGATTGTCATGTGCCAGAAGAAGAAAAACTTGTGTGCTATAGAGTGGAAAATTTTGATTTGTAATGTGCAAAAGGCGAATAATCCATGTGCTATAGAGTGAAAAATATTGATTGTAATGTGCCAAAGGCAGAAAATCCATGTGCTATAGAGAAAAAAAAAATTTGATTTGTGATATGCCAAATAGGCAAAAAATCCATGTCATGTAGTGGAAAACTTATGTTCTATAAAGCGAAGAAATATATCCTAGTAGCAGAAAAACACTGATTTGTGATGTGCCAAAGACGAAAAATCCATGTGCCATGTAGTGGAAAACTCATGTGCTATAAAGTAGAGAAACATGTGTTAGTAGCGAAAAAACTTTAATTTGTGATGTACCAAAGGCGAAAAATCTGTGTTAAAGAGCAAAACATACTGACTTGTGATGTTCCAAATGGCAGAAAATCTATGTGCTATAGAACGAAAAAACTCATGTACAATAAAGCAGATAAACTCATGTGATATAAAGCGGAAAAACATGTATTATAGTGTGGAGAAACATGTGCTATAGAGCGAAACAACTCATATGCTAGAGAGAAAAAACTTATGTGGGATAAAGCAGAAACAAATCATGTGCCAGAGAGCGGAAAATGTCATGTGCTCGAGTGTGAAAAAACTTATGTGCAATAGCATAGACAAAACTTATGTACTAGAGAGCGAAAAAGTTTCATGTGCTAGAGAGTGGAAAAATTCATGTGCAATAGTGGGGACAAACTCATGTGCTAGAGAGCGGAAAACTAGTGACTCAATAAATTAGTAAAATTAATGATATGATTGAAAACTATAATGCATGATGCATAATGCAAGGATAACACGATGGAAATCAAAATTTAAAATGTATTATGCAATGCTAGAGAACAATAACACCAAACCACAGAAATAATGCAATGAGAATGATAACTCAACAAAAACTCATCATAATGCAATGAAGAACACCATTAATATGCACAATGCATTAAAGACTCGATAACTACCATCTCAACAGATTTGGTTTAACTGTGATTTATCAATTGATCATTCATCACAAAATTTCACTTTCCTTTTTATTACTTCTATATATTTATTCATTATATGCTTTTTTGTCATTGTTTTTTTTTTTATTTTACTTTTTTTTGTGACTTCCAGAGTAGAAAGGCAATGTGAAATCTTAAATAGAAAGGGAACTGGAATTTTCTTCTTTTTAATATGCATTTTTGGATGGCTACAAGATCAAAGCTAGAGATGCCACTAGTATTGATTTAGGATAGAACAATTGTGTCGAACAGAGCTCATGTCACGCCTTAGCAAGAGATAAAAGTATTTCCCCCATCTTCGAAAAAGCTAATTGAAACCCTAACAATTATAAAGGCATGTACATAAAAAATGCAAAGGAAACAATCATATATTCATTTTGGAAAACACCCGAATTCTATAGGAAATTGCTTTAATCCTTGCTTAATAGGAGGATTTGTGATGAAAGAAATGCTTGATTGAAAAATGTTGAAAACAAAGTCCCTCATCGCTAGCCAACTTGGTCTATCCCGTGTTAAATTACCAATTTGTAAAGGATCGATGAGGACTTAGTGAATGGGATGAAATGTGGTTTAGGACAAGGGATCTGAAATAAAGGATAAAAGGCTCAAAGACTTAGTGAAATGGACGAACGATTTGGACTGGTCCAAAATAATCCAAAGTATTCATCAAATTAAATTGGACCTGGTCCATCTATAATGAACTCATGTTGGACCGGATCAGGTTGGACCAATATCTGGTTCATTTACAACCCTAGCCATGACAATTTCTCTTTTGCAAAACTAAAATTGATGATGAAGAACTTGCTTGTTTTGTGGAACATGTGGACAAGTATAAAAATGGAACGAAGATCTTTTTTTTTTCTCATTCGTATGTAATGAAAATATTTTTTTCCAATGATAAATGGGCCCAATTTATATATAATCCATGCATTTTATTCTATAATTAAGTATAGTTATGATAAAATATATTCTTATTATTAATTATTCTATTTTTATTGTCCACTCAATATTAATTAATATTCAATCATTTTCATTATTGAAGCAAAATAAGATTTTTTTAATTAATTTATATATCAGATTATGCATGAACTAATATGAGGCATTGGATGGAAATAATCTATCCATTCCTATTTACTCTTGTTGTACTGGATCAATAGTTTATTACATAACCTTCTACGAGCCAAACTGTTTTCATGTTGCAATATTTGCAAAATGCCTAATCAGCATAATCTGTACCAAATAGGATTATAATTGAAACAACCACTGAATAGATGTTTGGTTGTTTAGCCCTAAATGAAAATAACATAACTCACTACAATTCCCAACACCATCTTAAAATGGTTGTGTTCATCACCCGGGGTTTTGTTGCAGCAAATATTGGTAGGTCGGCTTCAGTACTGTATATGCCCACCGTTTGTTGGTTTCTTTTCCACAATTACATATCATTCTCAATGTCTCTATAAAGGTGGATTGACGTTTATTATTGATTCATGCTCAATGTGCCTGAGTTATTTTGAAGCCAACTTGGGGTTGGCCTAAGTTAGCATTTTGCACTGCTTCAGGTTTTGGTTTTCAGGCCAGGCCTATTCAAAATTTGACAAAAGCTGAACTTGAGCATGCCCAAGTTACACCCTTGATAGTTGGGATAAAGCTGGGGTGAGCATGGGTCAGTTTGGTTCAGTTTTATGGCAGAGCTTGAAACCTACCCTGTAGGGGTCGGTTCTAGGTTTTTGGAACCAAAACCTATCCTGTGAAGGTTTCAGGGTCGGTTCCGGCATTGATCGTTTCAAGGTCAGTTTGAAGGTCTACCCCTGGAACCTGTTCTTTCTTTACTCTCCCCCTCAAAAAAAAAAAATGAAACATGTCCCTTAGAAACTTGATTTTCAATAATGAACATATTATCTTTATTGATTAAATTGAGTAATTTAATATGTAGATTGTCATAATATATTAATATACAATTCAAATTGTGTCATTATTATTTAAATTTTTGTAAATATTACCTTTTGCATTATTTATTTTACATATTCGAATATTAAAATGAAAACAAATGATCAAAACACTTAAATAACTCAATGGTAAAGTGAGACCATGAATTTTGTAACCATGAGTGTTTTGATCATTTAATATTCGAATGATCAAACTGACCTTGGTTCAAATCTTCACATCCTCAAGAATATTTTGGGATTTATTTCAAAGTTCAGTTCCAAGGCCGGTTCCACCAAAGCCAACCAAGGTCAGTTCATTGGGTCGGTTTGGTAAACCCTTAGACCCTACAACTGACCCGGGTGGGGTTCAGTTCCAACCTACCCTATAATAGATTGGCTATAGGCCGGTTCCATTCGGTTCTGGGTAGAACCTACCCATTTGTTCACCCCTATCTATGATGATGATGATGATGATCCTTGTTGCTAGTTTCAGAAACATTTAATTTTAAAACAAATTGTTTTTCAAAATAAAACATAAAAAACATATTATTGGTTGTACATGTATTTATTGTTTTCAAAACTGAAACCAAAAACATGTTCTTGAATTTCTAGTTTCAGAAATATGTTTTCATCTAGTTATTTAACATTATCTAGACCAAACCGACTTGTTCGGTTTATACATTCAATCGAACCGAAACTGAACTGATGCAACCGGTTAGTCGTGATTCAGTTTTTTGGTTTTTTTAATTATGCCCTCAAAATTAAAAAAAAAGGGGGAAATTGGAGACAAGGAGAGTGGGAGTTTGAGAGAGTGGGAGAGTGGGAGAAACACAGAGAACTCAGAGACGAGAGAGAGAGAGAGAGAGAGAGAGAAAGATCAAAGATTGGAACAAAGAAGAAAATTGATTTTTGGGAGTGTCGAAGGCCGTCGCCCGTTGGTCCGTTGAAGCTATTGCAGTTGGGAGTGCTGAAGGCCATCGCCCATTGGTCCATTGATTTTTGGGAGCACCGAAGGCCGTCTATGAAGCTATTGCAGTTCATAAGTAATTTTGGGAGCGCCGAAGGCCGTCACCCGTTGGTTTGTTGGGGAAGAGCGAAGAAGAAATCTAGCTGGGAGAGTGGGAATCTAAGAGTCTGAGAGTCTGAGAGTCTGAGAGAGTGAAAATCCGAGAGAGAGAGGGAAAGAAAGGGAAAGAAAAAAGCAAAGGTTTTACTTTTAGGCTAAAAAGTTTGGCCGTTCGTAGGCTAGCTGCTAGTTTGGCAGACTGGCGAACTGAAACTGAAAAGTCTCAGTTCGCTAGTCTGCCAGATTGGCGAACACTCTAGAGTCTAGATTGCCGAATTGAAATGTCTGAGTTCAGCATTTATTAGATTTTCAAAAAACAATAAAAAATAATATGTAATATTAATATAATATTATATTATATAAATATATATTATTGTGTATATATCGGTCGGTTTGGTTAATTGTCGTTTTTTTTAAATGATTAACCAAAACAGAACCGAAACTTTCATTTTTTGAAAACATCGAATCGAAACCGAACAGACCGGTTCGGTTAACTAATTTTTCGGTTTGCTTTTGGTCGATTTGGTTTTCTGGTTTTTTTTGCTCACCCCTAGGTTTCAGCCCTTTTGGGCTCAAGTTGTCCTTTTGGTCTTGGGCTGTTTTGTAGTGTTTGGTCTCCTTGTTTGAGTCTTTGGGTAGGGTTGGGTCTGGGGTTTCTTGGTTTTTGTGGTCTTGGGCCCCTATTGTAAATTCTTTCTTCCTCTTTCCTTTGTTTATTTAATGTATTTTCTTTTACTTATCAAAAATGAATGCTAGAAACTGTAAAGTGCCATTGGACAAGTCTTTTTTAGGAAGATCTTCTGACAGCTTAGATGGCCAAAAGATGTAATGAACTTTTGGAGTCTTGTCTTTAAAGATTTAAACCATTTGCTAAGTGTCTTAGTCTATAATGATCTACAAAGCTGTTAAATGAAAGATTTTAGGTGCAGAAAGATAGAGTTTTAGTTGAAACTTTTGGATTTTTGGGCATTTTGGGTTTCCATAATCTTTTTAGGACATAGGTCTTTCTAACTTCATGCATTTTATTGTCAAATAGAGAAAGACCAAATTTTGGTTTTCTAATCTCAAAAATCTTGAAAAACCACATAAAAAGACTAGGCAAATGCATCCTACACCTAATCCAAACTGAATAACCCAACTTTCATGATCAAATTGGGTTGAGTCGAGTAGGCCAATCAACGGAATGAATGCATGATAAGAATCTCAATATCATTTTTGTGGAATGATTTTTATAAGTTTCACTAAAATTAAAATTACAAATGATAATAAGAAATAATAATAGAGGTTAGAGGCATAAGGGTTTATACATGATGCATGCATGTATAATAACTAGTAAGAGTGCATGTCCTTTACACGTGGCAATTCTAGATATTAATTGGATGCAAATTGAAAAATCCAAATATGATTACATATACACCCATCCAAATATGTAATAATCAGATCGGGTTGTGAAGTTTTAAGTATCATTGAGAGGCCTACTTGCTTGGCCAGATTCTTCATTTCGTAATGTTTTATTTTTTTAGTGTATCCTTTTTTGTTCATTTATCAAAAAAATGTAAGATTTAAATAGAGGGAATTGAATGAGGTGAAAAGTAGTAGTTCAATTTACAATTTAAACCTCATAATTAAATAGGGACTAAATTAAAAAATGAGTATTTAAATCAAAAGAAAGTTCCAGAATCTTATTAATATATTTAATAGTAGTGTAAAAATAATGATATTATAAATGTGTTCATTTTTTTCTATTTCTTTTTTGTATTTCTATGTGTAAAAATAATTCTGATATATCACACTTTTTATTTAATATGTTAATTATATGATACTATACATGTGCTTGATTTTGTTTTTTGCAAAATTTATGTATTTTTATTTTTTATTATTTTGTATTATTTATTTATGACATTAAATGTTAATACATTTGACGCAAAAGTTAAACTATTAATCTTTCCAAATAGTAAAATAATTTCATTTTTGGTCAATTCTAAATTGTTTTTCATTTTCATTATCAATAAAAATAATTCTTGTTTATTACAATTATTTTTTTAATTTGATTAATAAGAATATCATAAATGTTTCTAATTTTTCTACATTTTTGTAATTTTTATATTTATTTCTATTTTAAAAATTTTATTACCTAATTATAACTTCATAGGTTTATCAATTTGATTCAAATGGTTAAATTGCTTAGCCACCACTTGGATAGAGAATGGTTTTGTTTTTTAGTCAATTTTAAAATATATCAGTTTATGTTGTTAAAAATATTGACATTGATCTAATTAGTAGCATTTATTAGTGAAAAATAACTTAAATATAGGATTTAATAAAAGAAAATGCGAGTTAATAACTTATGTATAAAACTTAATGAGAGGGGCTTAGAGCAATGGAAAGTAATAATTAAAGTTACAGTTTTAACCTTTACAATTAGAGATGGACTAAATTAACAAATATGAGAATTTTAGTAGCATTAAAGCTAGCATTAAATCTGTAATAAAATAACTTTTATAACCTTTCTCAAATAAAGAAATAGAAGGTAATTTTAGTCCAAAAAAACTTCCACTCTGCATCCACACTTTTATATACAGTATAGATTTATCTATACTATTTATAAAAGTGTGAATAGGTGTTCCTAGCTTTTAAAATTTTCATTGGACAATAAATGCCCCTCTCTAATGTTTGTTGGAAAACAAGCAAAGGCAAAATGGTTATTTTATATCTTCATTTAGTACTACTTATTTGATAAAAAGACACAAGTACTTTTGTTCAATAATTAGAAAACAAGCTATAACAAAAAGGTCATTTTACATTTTTTTAATTAATGCTTATATATAAGCATTTTTTGGACTAAAATGCTAGCTTTAATGGCTACAAAATGTTCGTATTTGTGTATTTAATCCATCTCTAATTGTAAGGGTTGAAAATGTAACTTAAATAATTACTTTTCACCTCATTTAATCCCATCTCATTAAATCGTATACTTAAGGTATTAAATTCAATTTTATCTTATTAAATCCTATATTTTTAAGATATTTTTCACTAATAAATGTTGCTAATTAGATCTATGTCAATATTTTTAAAAACATAAACCCATATACATTTTAAAATTGACTCAAAAATAAAACCATTCTTTATCCAAGTGGTGGCTGAGCAATTCAACATCCGAATCAAATTGATCAACCTATGAAGTCATAATTATTTAATAAACTTTTTAAAATAGAAATAAATATAAAAAATTACAAAAATTATAGAAAAATTAAACACATTTACGTAATCAAAACAAAAAAAATAAGTGTAATAAATAACAATTATTTTTTATTGATAATAAAACTGAAATACATAATTTAAAATAAACAAAAAATGAAATATAAAAATTGATAACAAATAGTTCAACTTTTAGGTTAAATGTATTAACCTTTATTGTCATAAATAAGTAATAACAATTAATAAAATATAAAAATTAAAAAATAGATAAAATTTGCAAAAGAACATGATAAATTCACCAACAGTGCATATATTTGAGTTTGCAATGTATTTTATGAGCTGTTGAATAGATTTTTCAGAGGGTCATGTCCCCCCCCAAATAGATTTGTATATATTAATAAATCTTACAGTAACCAGCCCTCCACTGGGAGTTCATTTTGAGATTTAATAAAAAAAGGATCATTGGCCTAATTCCAGAACATGATATATAATTATACAATGGTTAAGGACGATTAGTGATTACATAAAATTTTTATACACGTGAATGGTCCACCCATTACAAATTTGGATCAAAGCCCAGATTATGGGTGATCATGGGTTCGGACTCAGCTAGGCTTCTTACTATGGGTTAGGCTGGGCTAGAAATGATCATCCCTAACCCAAACCACAAAACCGTTGAAGAAAACAATGCCCCAGAAAATCTAATTCAGCAAGCGATGTATCTAGTTTTTTACAATTTTTTTATATCCCCACGAATAGTTTTTCATTTCAAATTGTTGAAAATGGATCAGATCAAGAGTAAATTTACTTTGATATCCTATAGATTGACATTTTTTTTAGTATTGAACCACTCACCTTTGTGCCCCTATTTCTTGACATAGTACAACACTTTTTCAGCAATAATATAATAACTCCTTCAAAGGTGGTGGGAGCCAATAGCGGGGCTCGAAACCGCATCTCTTCTGCGACTATCCAGTTTACGTACCAACTACTCCATGTATATATTAACATATAAGCTTCAATGCTTCAACTCAACTTTTAAAGTAAAAGGTTTAACTCTTAATATTTTACATTAAAGAATAAGGTCATTTACTAAAACACCCCCTATAATTTACACTGGATTTACTTAATTGACCTTCCACTATTTAATAGTGGAAAATAACAGTTTTGACCTTCACATTCATTTGAATAAATTTAGTCAAAAAAAAATAAAAATAAAAATATCATTTTTGCCCTTAGTAAAACACAAACAAGTGAACAACCACTCTATTTGGCTGTATTTGGTTTGTTTTATGTATGAAAAAGTTTAAGTGCAATTTTGGAATAAACAATCATGGGCCCTTGCCCTTGAACATTTTTCATTCAGTTTAGGTGATCATGCTACTATTTTCAGATGGCAAACAAACATTTCTTAGTTAAAGGTCAATTATATAAATAGGTTACAAACTATAGGGATGTTTTAATAAAATGAAAACTATAAGACGGGTTTAAATAAATCATGAAATTATAGAGGTGTTCTAATAAATGACCCTAAAGAATAACATAAGTCTATTGAATTTGAACGGTTGGACTCCAGTTTACATACCTTTTTTTGCATTAGTTTTGAAATTGGAAATTCGTACACCAAAACAGAAACTTAGCTCTTTCATCTATACAGAACCAGCAGCCTATAGGCACTATCTATAGAGTCAGCCTATTAAACAGTGTTTGACTTAAAACCTTTTATTATATCTTCAAATTTTCTAGAAAGATGTCGTGAATGGTCATCTCCCAAACTGATGATCAAACCGAAACCGAAAAACTGATCCAAACCGACCATTCATGTTTGGGTCGGTTTTCCCTCATGGTCAGTCGGTTTCGGTTCCCTATTCACCAACCTGACCAGGTCGGTTTGGTTGGTCTTGGTCATAAAGCTTGCAACCAAACCAACCTGGCCCGTGTACCCTAGATACAGGCCAAAACTCCTGCATTTTAGCACAATGCAACTGTTTTCAGAATCTTGTTCAGTTCAAATACAACCAAAATATGATGCAGTTGCTGTTGGTAGTGTTGCCAATCCAATCCTATATAAAACCATTTGTAGATAAACAGAATTAAACAATAAAAAGTTTCCAGATCACTTGGTAATTTACACTGAACTATCTAGATTTTCAATGATAAATGAAATATTGGAGAGTGCTATGCTAGTTCAATTATTTCACATTTCTACAACACAAGAACATAGTCCCAAGCCTTTGGCAGGTGAAGAAACCATCTGCTCATGAATATAATCTGATCCGTGTTCTTATTGGCTCACGGCACATAGGGCAGAATGTCAAGTTTGCACCGCAATCCTTGCAAGTCTGAATAAGAAAAACAGAAAACAGATGTAATAAGTTTAACTCTGCTAATAATGGCAGGGCAATATCAGGAATATGTAATATGCGCAGCTACATGCATGTGTTTTTCATGCACATTTTAAATAAGACAGATTAGTTAATTGAATTGCATCTTGAGTTCTGTCTTCTGAAAGCAGAACCCAATTCCTAGTGACAACTGGAAGAGGATTGGGTATGTTGAAATCTAATTAAGAAAAATAAAAAAGAAGTTCCAACCTAAAAAAATATGCATCTCTACCAAAAAAACCTAAAAAGGTATAAATACTTTGCATTCTAATATATATGGTTCTATATTGTATACTTCATATTGACACTAACTTTATATAAGAGCTTCAGGAAATGCTTACCAGATGACCGCATCCAAATGCCATGTTCTTTGGATTTGTCAAGCATATAGCGCAGACCTTGAATAAAGACCAAAAAATTTCTCAGAACAATATGCCAGTATGAAGATATAATTCTAGCATGTGAAACTGAAAATTACCTGCTCTGTAGTGGTTGACTCAACAGGCTCAACATGTTGAAAGCTTGTGGTTGACTCCTCAACAGGTTGAAAGCTTGTCATGTGGGGGTATGTTTTAACTGCGCTGTCATGATCGATCACTTCACGTGGAGGAGGAAGTGGTGTTGTACGAGGCGTCCCAACTTCCACCCCTCTGCATGAGAAGATGACTCCAAGGCTTAGCAATTTCCATGCTATAATTTTAGCTAAAAATTGACTGGATTGTTGTTTCTGGCCTTACTCTCTACTTGAGCTCTGTGTGGCTCTATACTGAAAAGGAATTTCCATGAGTGCAGCCAGTGCAAAGGCTGCTTCTTTCTTTGACATTTCTTTGTTCTCGGACATTATCTTTGTGAAGTTAACAAACTGCAACAGAACATTTTGATTGGGAAACTATAAGATTAGCCTATGTTCTATAGAGAAATGATTACCACTTAATTAAAGTAGATTGAGATGGTTTGGCCTTGCAGAATTACAACCAACTGAAGTACTAGGGATAAGGAAATAATCAAATGCAAGTGGAAGGTTCCAAAATACCAACAGGAAGACGTAAAAGAACCTTGTTATATATATTAAGAGAACTACATGCTCCAATCTATTTGCATTTTGATGTTTGTCAGTGCTGCACCAATATGCCATAACCATGGTGCAGCTGCAATAAATGGACTTCCTAACAATTTCTCCATATTCAGAACCTCGTGTTGTTTTTGATACTAACATCTCCACCTGGTTTTATGATAGATGTTAACATCCTTACCTAAATTTTTCTTTGTTTACATAATATAATACAACATTATTTAGAAAATATCTATAAAAAATCAACCTTAAATTGCAGGATTTAAAAATTGAAAAAATGTTACCCATATTTCATAATTCATATATTAATTGTTAATTTTATGGAAAATAGGAGTTAATTTAACCACTCTTCAAATGGATGTAATACTTCCAAAAGAAGGTTGTATGTTTCAGATATCACCCTTTAAAATATTATTATACTTCAAAATTTTTCTTTGTTTTAAGTAAATCTTTGTCCCAAAAAAAATATTTTAATTAAAAGAAATACAGGGATGGGGAGTATGGTCCCCACCCCATTGCCATTCCTATTCATGAGGGGAAAGGAGAGCTTTAATCAGTAAATACAACGTTTCAATCACAATCAGTCATCAATTAATCAACAGACAAATCAGTTGAAGGCCAGTTGGACTGCATCATTAACTCGCTGGTGATATTCATGATGTGGTTGCCTGAGACAGCTAAGCATGAACTAGGTCAACTAAGTTCATTAATAACTAGTCAACCTAGGCTGTGACTCCCTAGTCCCTATCTCAGCCTATGTAGCCCTCAATTTTTTATTCTAGAAAAAAAGACTCTTAACTAAATTTTTTGTATCATTCTTTAATGCATATTTGAAATCTAATATTAATTATGGGAATGCATCAATATATTAAATTTAGAACAGATCAATTTTTGTCAACCAGACAGTGTCTAGGCACCGCCTAGTCATTACCTCACCACATAGGTAGAGTTTTTTTATCAGCAACAAAGAAGTAATTCATTCATTAAATTTAAGAGAGATACAAGTGTTTGTGGGTTAAAAAGAAAACATACACATTATAGATATAACCCATCACCTTTTTACATTTGAGCCCAAAACATTTGCTGTCTATTCACCCGTTGTTTAGCTAAACCTTTTTACATCTAAATTTGTAATTGCATATCTTTCAAAAACCATTTGAACTGTATAGGCTCATTACTGAAATTCCAGACCACATTCTTTTCCTTCATTAATCACCACACTACCACCTTTGAATCCCCTTCTATGAACATCCTTTCAACCCCTATTTCTTTATCTTTTTGTACCCCAAACACTACTCTACCTTAAGTTATTCCCTTACTGAATCACCTTCTGTTGGACCTGAAAACATTACACAGATATGTTCATTCTCATCCCTTATCAGTCCCCCAATCCCAGAAGGCCCAGGATTACCCATGTTACTGCCATCGAAGTTCAACTTCCCCACCCTTTGTTTGGAGGACTCCAATCTTCTTTTATTTTTGTTTTCTTAAGAGGATTACCCTGCTCTTGTTCCCTGGTTTTTAAAGATATCTTTCATAATGAAATTTGAGAGCAATACCAAAGTCTTCAACCATTGTGCTACTCTTACATTGATGGTTTCAATTAATACCAATGTTCAAAGAACCGGGCCAAACATAGAAACACAAAAGGGCTTCACGGGTCAGAGGTTCAACCATGGTCAAACCAGAGGTCGAACCATGATGACATGGCATATACATATATACCATGGGTCACTTAAATACTACAAATAATATATTATACTTGAATGTGGTGGATAGATGGCTTGCTCTTCAAAGTAATTGACTAGGATTCAAAAGTCCCAACTCACATTTTCTTTAGAATATACATGTCTATTAATGCAATATGTACACTAAAGATTCATAAATGAACACAATTAATGAAGTAGATTAATGGTAACAAGACAATGAGTGGAAAAAAGGTCATGGGTTTGAATCTTCCCATTTGCATTTTAAAAATTCCACACATTTGAGACCTGGGCAATACCTAGAAACCAAGACTGATTCACCAGTTTTCTGGTTGAACTGGCTAGTCAACTGGTTTTGGGTGATTTTTTACCTACTCTGCTTTCTAGGGTATGACCAAACCAGATATAGGGCCAGGTCATGGTTCAACCAGTCTGACTAGCTGATCCAGTCCAGTTTCCTAAACACTGAATACCTCCCCACTTCTTTGTTTCTCATGAAAAATTCTTGCATTCCATTCTTCCCAAATTGTCCAAATCACCTCTGCCCTTGTGTATTTCCACATGATTCTGCCCCTCCTTTTTGTGCATCTCATCACAGATGAGGTGAGCAATTTGTCCAAACCAGCAGAGGGGGTTTCCACCATCCAAGAAGAGTAGAAAAACATTCCCAAATACAACAAAGGAATGGACAGGAGATTAAGAGGTGGTAGGCAGTCTCACCATTAAATCTACACACAGCACACCATCTAGGGAACAAAAGACAATTGGTCTTTTCTTTTGTAGCAAATCGCATGTGTTGGTGCATCCATGAAAAACTCCCAACAGAAGGCACTAATTTTTGGCAGAATAGGATAATGCCAAACTTAATTCACAGGGAAGGTTGAGGAAAAAAGGGTGGCCACTAAGGAATTAAAAAAGGATTTGCAGGAATAACTGCCAGCAATATTAAGAGACCACACACAACCATCCCCAACAGAATCGTCAAGGGCCACCTCACCCAATAGGTTCAAAAGGTTAGACAGAATGGAAATTTCATAATCTCTAAGATTCCTCCTTAAGCCTAAATTCCAAGCCAGTCCAAAGGATGAAGAAGAGGGTTGATAAAATCAAATACAAGTCTCCCTTTGAGGATGGATAGTATATACAGTGAGGGAAACAGGTCTTTTAAAGGAGACTCCCCAATCTAAACATCCTCCCAAAATTTAACCTTATTATCCAAGGACAAATCATACCTAATATGATTGAGAAACAAAGGAAGATCACCATGTATGGCTTTCCAAGGTGTAGCATGGGTAGCTCTGTGCAACAAACCAAATTCCCAACCTCTCTGGAGGCCTAAGAATGCTAATTACCACACTATGCCAAAGTTTTTCATTCTCTAGTGTGAGTCTCCACAACCATTTACCCAACAGAGACAGATTCTTCTCACTCACATTACCTATTCCCAAACCACCTTCCTCCTCGTCACCTTTTCCCATCTAACCAAATGATCTTTCTTTCCCTCCCCTAATTCCCACAAAAAAAAATCCCTCATCTTTTCAATCCTTTTCACTATCACCTAAGACATCCTAAACACCGACATGTAATACACAGGAAGATTTGCTAATGTGGACTTAATCAAAGTTAACCCGCCCCCTAGAGAGATGTAGATCCTCTTCTAAACAGCTAATCACTTCTCTATCCTTTCTAACACCAGAGTCCAAAAGCTAGCAAAGATAAGCCTAGATACTTTTTCAATGCCACTCCCCACACTCACAACCTAAAGTCTCTGCCAAAGATCTTAATTCATCTTGATTTAGCCTGCTACCACACTCTTTACCCAATTAACCTTTAGGTTGGACATTCTTTTAAACAAGCTTAGCAATAACTTCAAGTTCTCAAACCATTGTCTATTCTCTCCATCACAAAAAATCATTATGTCATCCACAAATTGTAAATGATTTACCACAACCCTATCTCTTCCAATAGTCCATACTTTCAATAAATGCAATCTGTCAACTCTCGAGATCAGTCTACTCAACACATCTGCAACTAAAGTAAAGACAAAGGGGGATAAAGGGATCACCTTGCCTCTAACCCCGTACTAACCCAAAAAACCCTTCACAGATCCATTAACAGTTATTGAAAAAGTGACAGGTTTGTAAAGATCCTTCAATCCATTTACAGCACAAATATCTAAAACCACAATTCTTCAAAATGTCTAAGTAGAAAGTCCTAATCCACAAAGCCATATGCCTTCTCCAAATCAAGCTTTATTGCCACTTCTTTTCTCCCTGATATTTTTTGCGCCTCTAAACATTCATTAACTACAAGAATTTGGTCTACAATATGCCTTTCCTAGATGAAGGCCCCTTGAAATTGTGTAACAATCAAAGGGAGCACTCTTTTAATAATCCTCAATGACAAAACCTTTGCAATTATTTTATAAATGCTAGTAACCAAACTAATCAACCTAGAATCTCTTTGGTGACTAGCATCAACCTTCTTCAACACCAAGGCAATGAAAGTAGAATTCATTCCCAAACTTATTCTTCCACATCTATGAAATTCCCTGAAAACACTAAAAAGATCATCCTTGTATCCCAACAATCTCGATAGAAAGCCATCATAAAACCATTAGGGCCTAGTGCCTTAGATCTATTCATAGAAAACACTGCCTCTTTAATTTCTTCCATCCCAAACCTCTTCACTAGGGAGTGATTATTAGATCTTCCCAAAACAGGTCAATCTAAGCCATCTACTGACCATCTTCCATTTAAAGGCCTTCTATAAATTGATTTTAAATTATCCATGAAGGCCTTTGCAATATCCTCTTGATTTGTAATTATCTATCCTCCAATTCCACCAATGAAGTAAAATTCTTTCTCCTTCTACCATTGGAAATAGCAAGGTTAGTAATATCGCCAATATATCACAAATCGCCAAATGCAAACAAAGACTATAGAAAAGAAATACATCACAACATATTAGTAACAGAAAGGAAAAAAATCAGATTAAAGAGAAAAAGAGAAAGAAGAAACTAAGAGAGAATCGATGAGGAAATGGAGGGAGGTAGCTGGTTCATCTCCCACTATGGAGGATGTTAGGTCTTGTTGGTCCCTACCATATGAAGGAATTATTAAGCTTAACTTTGATGGAAGTAGTGAAGGTAATCTAGGTTTGTCTAGCACTAGAGGAGTCTTTAGAAATGAGGAAGGAAAATTTATTGCAATCTACTCGGGCCCAATTGGAGTAGGTGATTCAATGAGGGCCTAAATTCTCGTTGTATTGGAAGGGATTCAAAAGGCTAAGGAATTGAATCCAATAGTTATTCTAAGCTGGTAATAAATTGGCTTTGAAAGGATGAGGTGACATTCAATTGGGTGAGGAGAAGCCAATGCTTTTTCTGGCACAGTAGGTAAACAAGGGGTGGGAAGGAACAATTTGTTTTTGGCTATGTTGGAATTTGAATCTTCCTTGGGGCCCCCTTTTCTTTGTACTTAATTGTTCATTATTAATGAAATTGCTTTTATTATTGATAAAAAAAAATGAAACTAAGAGAGAATATAGAGGGAAAAAGAGCATCACAGATTTCAGAGTTTGCACACTTACCTGTTGGTCCAAGACTAAAGATATTTAATAATATATTTTTGTCTTGATATCTGTAGAGATGTAGAGCAATAATGATTGCTGTTATATTGCTGCAGTTTATTTATTGTGGTCTCCACTGCTGCTGTTACTTGCTTTATGCTCTATATTTGCTGTTAGGTTGCTGTTAGTGATGTTAGTTATGTTAACTATTTCAGTCCACTTGTTTATGTAAGCAGTAGGGGCATTAGTATAATTGCTGCATTATTTATGTTGCTAATATAAATAGCTGAGTGGGATGGCAACTCTAGTCAACCCACACTCTTTCTCCCATCTCTCTCGTTTGTTTCTCTCTTCTCTCCATTCTCTCCTCCTCTTCTTTTTCTGTTATCTTTCTCATTAAATTTACATCAGAAATTGGACTGATTACAGTCCTCATTAAACAACTCTTTTGAGAAAGCGTGTGAATCGTTGAAACTGAAGCCTTGAGTGGATAATCCCATTCATCATCTCCAAAACCCTAACGGCTTGATTACAGTCTTCATTATGCTTAATATGAATGTCCCAAAATGTTCTTGGAGTGATGCTGTCCTGACATCATGTTTCCTCGTCAACCAGATGCCCATGTCCATCCTTGGAAGTCAATCCCCTTTCTCAGTCTTGTTTCCCACTCTGTCTCCATTTCCTCTTACCCCTAGAGTCTTTGGGTGTTTTTGTTTTGTTCAGAATTTAGGGCCTGGTTTAGACAAGTTAGATGCCTGTGCTACTAAATGCATCTTCCTTGGATACTCCAGAACCCAAAAAGGGTATAAGTGCTATAACCCTAACTCTCATAGGTCATTTGTGTGTTCGGGTGTCACTTTCTTTGAGTCCGCCCCATTTTTCTCGAGTACTGAGGTTCCTTCTCCTTCCCTCATGGTTCCACTTCATGTTCCAGTTGAGGACCCCCTTCCTGTGGTTCCTGTTCTGGTTGCGGATCCCCTTACTGTGGTTGCTGTTCCATCCCCTCCTTCTCTAGTGCAGGTTACTACTGAGAGGCCACCGATCAGACAAGTGTATACTCACAGAAGAGCACCGACCCCTACACCAGTTCAGTCCTCGTTGACAGATCCTGTGGTTGCAACTCCTCCTTTTGGACCTTGATCTTCCTATTGCATTGCGGAAAGGTAAACGTAGTTGTACATCTCATCCTATTTCTCATTATGTTTCAGTTTCTCACATTTCTGCTTCCCATCGCCATTTTATATCCTTGCTATCCTCTATTTCCACTCCCAAAACTGCCCAGGAAGCTCTTACCTCTCCAGGGTAGCGACAAGCAATGGAAGAGGAATTGTCTGCTTTACAACACAATCACACGTGGAAACTTACTACTCTCCCTCCCGGTAAGCATGTTGTTGGGTGTAAGTGGGTCTACACAGTTGTTGTAAGGCTTATTTAATTGTTACTGTATAGTTGCTGTTAGTAGGCTGACTTCTTAAGATACTGTCAGTTAGGTACTTGTCTTTTTTTTCTTATTAGTTTGGTTCTAGGGTGTGCCGCCAGGGGCATACTTGTAATTTCTATTCTTTCTATTAAGTTAATATAAATAAAGAACTGGCGGCAGCCAGTAGTAACTTTCTTCCTTCTCAATCGTATCTCCCTCTTCTTCTCTTCCTCTCTCTCTCTCTCGTCTCCCACTCTCCATGAGAGATTACATGGTATCAGAGCAGATTTTCTGGGCTGTAAAAGACCTACGATCCCTCCTGTTTTGATCAAGGTTTCCTTCTTTAAATTCTTGGACGTGGAAGATAGAGAAACCCTAGTAGGTTTTTTGGCGGAAACCCTAGCAGATTTCTGGCGGCATTTCCTGTGTTTTTTTCCTTGGTCGTAATACCAAGGAAACCCTAGTCGGAGAAGGGCGATGCTGATAGACTCTCTTCCTTCTCTGTTCGATGCTGTGAAGTTGATTTCAGGTTGGCACCTTCGTACAGGTGCTGGACAGGTGTGTTCTTGTTTGTGTCTTCTTTGGCCAATGGTATGAAGGGCTTATTCCTTGGTTATATATACTTGTTTGGATGCTGGATTGTTAGACTGTATGAACTGCAGTCGGACTGATAGCAATGTCTGCCTTGGTTGTATTGAACTGATTACCGGGCTGGTTTAATGACTGAACCATCTCAGAGTTGAATTCAACAGTGTCTTGTTCTCTTCCTCACATCCTAGAAGTAAATTCCTTGAGGGTTGGTTTTCTGTTTGTGACTGTTGTGTAGTTGTGTGGTGTTTGGACTGGTTTTCAGCAGTATCCTATGGCGAGTTATGAATCAACCTCATCGGGGGTTACATCAACCCGCAACACAGCTGGTATGGGAGGTGAAAGCATGATTTTTCCCATGCCAATTACCCCTTTAAATGGTCTGAACTACCTGGAGTGGGCTAAAAACGTAAAACTCTATGTAACGGCAAGGGGTAAAGCTGGTTACATTAATGGAAGGGTGAAAGAACCCAAGGGTGAGACAGCTGAACATGATAGGTGGGACCAAGAAAACATAATGGTGATGTCTTGGCTCCTCGCAGCCATGGAACCTAATGTGAAGAACTTTATGTGGGCAGACACCGCTAGTGAGATCTGGGAATAGGCCAAAACTACCTATTCTGAGCAAAGGCATTATGCCAAGGTTTATGTTATGGGCCCGCGAATAGGATCTCGTCACGGGTCGGTCCACGGGGAAAACCCTCTGTTTTCCCTTGTTCCTCCCTGCTCTTGATGGACCTATCTAGGCGCCCTAATGGTGATTTGTTCAAGAGATCACCTAACTCTCCTTTACTCTCTTTCTTGACTGAATATTCGATATCCTCATTCAATAACGGTGTCTCCTTAAATAGGAGATTACAAGAGTCCTAATCTTAGGGAGTCTCCTTGCTGAATAGGGAGACTTCCAATTCTATCTTGCTAAGGATAAGATAAGCTAATCCTAATCTGATAATAAGATAAACTAATCCTAATCTGATAACAAGATAAACTAATCCTAATCTGATAACAAGATAAACTAATCCTAATCTGATAACAAGATAAACTAATCCTAATCTGATAATAAGATAAACTAATCCTAATCTGATAATTTACTAACAAGATAAGATAAGAGCAATAGAATAAGATAAGAACAATCAAGATGATCTAATCTAATCTGGCGGTGGGTCAAGTTCCTGTTGCTGCCGGCGGCGATGGTACGTCTTTCCGAGGAATGCGTCCATAACAGTTTACCAGTTACAAGCTGAATCTTCAACCTGTAAACAGGGAAACCGTAGTTTGTCTTCATATTATTCAGCCCTTACCTCCATATGGAAAGAATTGGATCATTATCAGGCTATAGAGTGGAAACATGATGATGATGCTAAGGCCTACAGGATGCTGGAACGTACATTTGCCTTCTTGTTGGGACAAAACCCTGCATATGAACCGTTGAGGGTTCAGATCCTAGGAAGCAAAGAGTTGCCTACGGTTCATGAGGTATACTCCCTTGTTCAATCGGAAGAAAGCAGGTGGAGTGTGATGGTTACAGCTGAGGGGGAGCAACAAGTTGCTTTGGCTGCAATGAATAATAACTCCACGGGGAAGAAAAGTGACACTAAGAAGACTAATGATAAAGATAAGTTGTTTTGTACCCACTATCGGCGTTCACGGCATACACGTGACACTTGTTGGGACATCCACGAGAAACCCAAGTGGGCAGTGATCAAGAACAGGGTAAAAGTCAAGGTCAAAAGACGGTGAACACAACACAGAATGCAGCACATGTGGCAACCCAAGAAACTCAGGTTGCCGGTAGTACCCGAGACCACCCTAATAAGTCTGACCCCAAGGAAGAGATAATGAATTCCTTCAGAGAGCACTTGGAATCTTATGGTAGGGCTTTGTGACAAATGGACAGCTCAGTCACTGGTACTCCCTCTACTTCATTTGCATCTACTTCAGGTAATACGGCTTCTGCATTCCATGTCACTCCCACGGATTCCCCTTGGATCACTGATTCAGGGGCCTCCAACGACATGACCGGTAAGCCAAACTTGTTTTAGACTTATACCCTTTTGTCAGGAAGGGATAGAGTGAGACTTGCAGATGGTTCTTTTTCCTCCATTGCAGGCCAAGGATCAATATCTCTTCCACATGGCCTTAACCTGAATTGTGTATTGCATGTCCCTCAACTTCCTATAAATTTGCTTTCAATTAGTAGCATTACAAGCTCTTTAAACTGTAGTGTAACCTTTTTTGCTGACTCATGTGTTTTTCAGGACCTAACTTCTGGGAGGACGATTGGTAGAGGGAGCCTAGTGGATGGTCTCTACATTCTCGACAACAAAGCTAGTCTCTCGGTGTCATCCTTAGAGTCATATAGCCAGTCAAATAAGAGTCAATTTTTTTTGTGGCATAGTCGTTTATGTTGAGTGGGCCGATTTGTGTTTACTTTATTTTCTTTTAAATTAAGAAGTTGTTGGGCCTTGGGCCCATTAGTTTTTATTTTTAAAAGGGTTGTAACTATTTAGTTTGAGTTGCCGCCCTACTAAGGGCATCTTTGTAATATCTCATATTTAAGTTAAATATAAATAGAATGAGGGACTGGCGGCTAGGGAATCATACACAATCCTAGTTGACCTTCTTCTCCTTCCTTCCCTTTTCTCTTTCTATTGCTGAAATCTACAATTTTCTCCTCTTCCTTTCACAAGAAGCTTGACCGAATTAGCAGATAGTGGTTTCTACTTGGTATCAGAGCGGGTTGAAGGTTCTGGAAGTGATTCTCTCATGCAGCCCTAGATCGGCCGACTGCATGGAGATTTAAGAGGCTGATCGAAGCTCTCAGGTAAGCCCAGTTTTTGGATTTTCTTGGTGGATCTGTATGCCTTGTAGCTGGTCTAGGGTTTCTCATTAGAATCAGGAAAAACTGGGGAAAGGGGAAGAGTCCTGTTTTTGTTGGACTCTTCAATTTTGACCTAGGTAGTGGCGCCCTAATTTTTTAGGGTTCCTTGGAGTTTTTTATAAGGGGCGATTCAAGTCCCACGTGGTTTGGAGGCTTCTAGAGAGGATGGTTGCTTTTTCTCTCTCTTCTCCCATCCCACAGAAAAGGAATCTTTCGTGGAAAGAAAGTCCAGGACACCAAAGGAGTGTCGTTGGTTCCAGAAGGTGTTTTGTTTGTTCTTGCTGCATTTTTTATTTGTTTTCTATACCCTTTTGAGAAGCATGGAGGGACACAGAGTTGAATATAAGCCCGGGAATGAAATGGGACCTGTGAGAGGAGGTGCTGGAGACCCCTTCGGAGCTGGGACCATTACTACAGTTAGGTCGGATGGTACAAACTACTTGGAATGGTCCCAATCTGCAAAGATGGCCATTGGGCCTGAGTGGAAGGCAACTATGCAGGAAGAGATGGAGGCTTTGATTAAGAATCAGACATGGGAGATTGTGGACCTACCAGAAAGCAAGGAGACAGTTGGATGCAGATGGGTTTACACAGTAAAGTATAAGGCAGATGGAAGTATAAAGAGGTACAAGGCAAGACTTGTTGCAAAAGGGTACACACAAACCTATGGCATTGATTATCTAGAGACATTTGCACCAGTTGCAAAGATGACCTCTGTTCGGATACTCCTTTCTCTTGTTGCCTCATACTCTTGGCCCTTGTTTCAATTGGATGTGAAGAATGCTTTCCTAAATGGGGATCTGCAAGAAGAGGTGTATATGGATCTTCCAGCTGGTTTTTATGATAATGCTGAAAAGGGAAAGGTATGCAAGCTGAAGAAGTCACTGAATGGATTGAAACAATCTCCCAGAGCATGGTTTGACAGATTCAGAAAGGCCTTGATTGCTTTTGGCTACACTCAAACTCAATCTGATCACACCTTGTTTGTGAAGCGTAGGGGATCTTTGGTGTCAATCCTAATTGTTTATGTGAATGATATTGTTGTCACTGGGAATGATCTGAGTGAGATTGATAGTCTGAAGAGGAACCTGCATAAGGAATTTGAGATTAAGGATCTTGGAGAACTGAGATACTTCTTAGGCATCGAAGTTGCAAGATCGAAACATGGAATATCTATCTCTCAAAGGAAGTATGTCTTGGACCTTCTCCAAGAGACAGGGAAGCTTGGAACAAAGGCAGCTAGCACCCCCATTGATCAGAACCATAGAATCAGTGCATCAGAAGGTGAACCAGTAAAGGACCTTGGGAGATACCAAAGACTTGTGGGTCGGCTACTATACTTGTGTATGACAAGACCAAACATCTCCTATGCAGTAAGTGTAGTGAGTCAATACATGCATGCTCCACGAGACCAGCAATGGAAGGCAGTTGATAGGATCCTTGCTTATTTGAAGGGACATCCAGGTAGAGGCATATTGTTCACTGATCATGTACAATTGAAGCTAGAGGCTTATACAGATGCGGGTTGGGCAGGATGCCTTGATGACAGAAGATCAACTTCAGGAGTGTGCACCCTAGTTGGGGGTAACCTAGTCTCATGGAAGAGTAAAAAACAAACAGTTGTGGCAAGATCAAGTGCAGAAGCCGAATATAGGGCCATGGCACATGAAGTTTCAGAACTTCTCTGGATCCGTTCTTTGTTAGAAGAAATCGGTGTACAGGCAGAAGAACCTATGATGCTATACTGCAATAACCAGGTAGCAATTAATATTGCCTATAATCCAATCTAGCATGACCGAACTAAGAACATTGAAGTAGATAGACATTTTATCAGAGAAAGGGTAACTTCTGGAGAAGTTTGTCTTCCATACATTTCTTCTGATTTGCAGCTTGCTGATGTTCTCACAAAAGGCGTTGCAAAGAATAAGCTAGAGCATGATCTACGCAAGTTGGGAATGTGAGACATCTACTCCCAACTTGAGGGGGAGTGTTAAGTGGGCCGATTTGTGTTTAGTTTATTTTCTTTTAAATTAAGAATTGTTGGGCCTTGGGCCCATTAGTTTTTATTTTTAAAAGGGTTGTAACTATTTAGTTTGAGTTGCCGCCCTACTAAGGGCATCTTTGTAATATCTCATATTTAAGTTAAATATAAATAGAATGAGGGGCTGGCGGCTAGGGAATCATACACAATCCTAGTTGACCTTCTTCTCCTTCCTTCCTTTTTCTCTTTCTATTGCTGAAATCTACAACTTTCTCCTCTTCCTTTCACAAGAAGCTTGACCGAATCAACAGATAGTGGTTTCTACTGTTTAGGTCATGTTTCTTTCGAAATAATAAAGTCTTTGTTTCTAGTTTTATTTAAGTCATGTTCAGTGTCAGAGTTCCAGTGTCAAACGTGTCAGTTAAGCAAACAATGTAGAACAACTTTTCACTCAAATAATAAAAGATCAAATGTTCCTTTTCATGTTGTGTATTCTGATGTATGGGGGCCTACCAATGTAATCTCTAAGGGCGGATATAAGTACTTTATCACATTGATCGATGATTACTCTCGCTATACATGGGTAATTCTTATGCGTAGTAGAGACGAAGTTCTAAAGATTGTGAACGACTTACAGATGATGGTATTTACACAGTTCCATGTTGAAATACAGATCTTCCAATCCGACAATGCAAAAGAATACTTCCATGGGGAGCTCAATGAGTTCTTTGTCTCCCACAGATCTATTCATAGGAGCTCATGCGCCAAAACACCACAACAAAATGGTGTTGCCAAAAGAAAAAATAAACACCTCCTTGAGGTAGCTCGCGGGATGATGCTACATATGAATGTTCCAAAAAGGTTTTGGGTGGATGCTATACTTGCAGCTGCTTATGTCATCAATCGCATGCCCTCCAAAGTGTTGAACTACATGGCCCCTCATCAGTTATTGTACCTTCAGTCTCCTTTATTTTCCATTCCCATGAGAGTCTTTGATTGTCGTGCCTTTGTCCATGATTTGTCTCCATCTCGAGGTAAGTTAGACCCTCAGTCCATTCCTTGTGTCTTTCTGGGGTATCCCTCCTCTCAAAAAGGGTATCAGTGCTTTGATCCCATTAGTCGTAAGTTTTTTGTGTCTATGGATGTGTCCTTCTTTGAGTCTAAGCCATTCTTCCCTACTTCTCCTCAGGGAGAGAGTACTAGTGTGGAAGAGGAGAAGCAGGTTCAGGTATCTCTTCTATTCCGGACCTTACTCCCTTTCGTGTCTTCCAACGTACACGCCGTAGAGATCAGCGGTGTGATAGAGATGTGGAGCAGCCAAACACTGAGCAACCAACACCGTTAGACTCCCAGGAGGTATGTCCACTCCCAAACCCTACTCCTACTGTGGATGACCTTGACATTCCTATTTCTCAACGAAAGGGAGTCAGGTCATGCACTACCAAACACCCCATTACCCATTTTGTCTCCTATGATCACATTCCCCCTCATACCGAGCCTTCCTATCTGCAGTTGATTGCATCCCTGTTCCCAAAAATGTTGTAGAAGCCTTAAAATACCCTAAATGGACAGATGCCATGAAGGAGGAGATTAATGCTCTTCACAAAAATCAAACTTGGGAATTGGTGGATCTTCCAAAGGGGAAAGACCCCATGGGGTGTAAATGGGTGTTTGCGGTTAAGCACAAGGCAGACGGAACAGTTGAAAGGTACAAAGCAAGATTAGTAGCTAAAGAGTACACACAAGTATACGGGGTTGACTATGATGAGACTTTTGCTCCAGTAGCTAAGATGAACTCAATTAGGGTTCTCCTGCCCTTACCTTCTAATTTTGACTGGGAATTGCATCAACTAGACATAAAGAATGCTTTTCTGAATGGCGACTTAGAGGAGGAAGTATACATGGTTCAACCCCCTAGATTCTGTGACAAGGGAAGTGAAAATAAGGTGTGCAAGCTGCAAAAGTCTCTTTATGGCTTAAAACAGTCTCCCAGAGCCTGGTTCAGTAAATTTCACATGGCGGTTCAAAAAATGGGCTTCAAACAGTGTCAGTCTGATCATACACTCTTTGTGAAGAGATGTCAGGAACAGGTTGTTGTATTGATAGTGTATGTGGATGATATCATCATTACAGGAAATTGGAGCTCAGAGATACAAAAATTGAAACAATTCCTTGCATCTAAATTTGAAGTGAAAGATCTAGGTCCCCTGAAGTATTTCCTTGGGATTGAAGTTGCCTGCTCAGAAAAGGGTATCTTTATCTCTCAAAGGAAATACACCCTTGATCTATTACAGGATACAGGCAAATTAGGTGCAAGGCCGGCAGATACTCCCATGGATGTTGACCACAAGTTAGGTGACTGTGTTGGTGAACCTCTGAAAGATGTGAAACAGTTCCAAAGGTTAGTGGGAAAACTGATTTATTTGTCCATGACCCATCCAGACATTGCCTATTCCGTTGGGGTCCTAAGCCAGTTCATGCACTCTCCTAAGAAACCACACATGGAGGCAGCGGAGAGAGTTCTTAGATACTTGAAGAAAAATCCCAGAGGAAAGAAACTCAAAACAGCCCCACTCTCACTGCTCTCCCCCTAAGGAGAAACCCTAGGATAATAGGGTGTCTCCTCAAAGAAGGTGACATCCATGGAGACAAACCTTTTCCCTGAAACCGGATCATAGCAGCAATAACCCTTTTGAGTTTGTGCATAACCGAGGAAAATGCATTTGGAGGCCTTAGGTTCAAACTTGGAATGATGAGGCCCGATAAGCTGAACGAAACAGGTACAACCAAAGGTTTTAAGGGAAACAATGAACAACTCCTCGTTTGGGTATAGAAGGGAAAAAGGGGTTTTCATATCAAGAACCCGGGAAGGAACTCGATTAATGAGATAAACTGTCGTGAGGATAGCATCACCCCAGAAGCGAATAGGTACATTGGAGGTAAACATAATGCTTCTAGCCACCTCCAAGATATGCCTATTCTTCCTTTCGGCAACGCCATTCTGCTGTGGTGTATAAGGGCAAGTGCTCTGGTGAATAACTCCATGGCTAAGAAGGTAGGAGTCGATGGCTGAGCAAAGTATTCCTTTGCATTATCAGATCTAAGGACTTTGATTTTGGCCCCAAACTGAGTGAGAATCATCTGATGGAAGTTTTGGGTCAGAGCAGGAACCTCATCCCGAGAACGCATAAGATAGACCCAAGAAAAGCGGGTATGGTCATCAACAAATAGTAGAAAATATCTGTACCCACCCATAGAAGAGATATGATATGGCCCCCAAACATCAGTATGCACAATATCAAAAGAGGAATTACTCCTTTTATTACTTAAAGAATAAGAGGTTCTACAATGTTTGGCAAACTCACAACTCTCACACCTCAACTTTGATAACTCAACAGACTCAAATAAAGCAGAAAACAAACTCTTCAAAGACTTAAAAGACAAATGACCTAATCGGTTATGCCAAAGCATAACCGAACTCACAGACTGGGAAACAAAAGACTTCTTATCCACTGACTCCTCCCGACGAGAACTCTCTCCAAGCAGATAGATCCCGTTCGTCTCACGGCCAGTCCCAATCACCTTCCTCGTCTCCAAATCCTGAAAAACACATCGGTCAGGGAAAAAGGTTATTAAACAGTCCATGTGTTTGGTAATACTACTAACTGAAAGTAGGTTAGTATCAAGCTTAGGAACATGCAAGACAGAAGATAAAGAGATAGTATCCGAGAGCTTGATGTCCCCCTTGCCCGAAATGGGAACAAGAGAGCCATCAGCAATGGATACTCTATCTCGGCCAGAGGACAAGTGATAAGAGGTGAACAATGATGGCAAGCTAGTCATATGGTCGGATGCACCTGAATCTATTACCCAGCAGTGGTCAGTATTACCTGGAGCTGAAGCATGGTAAGCTGAGGCTCGAGTACCTGAATGTGCAAATGCAGATGTGACAGGAGCTGATGGTGACTGAGATGGCTGAGCTGAACTCCCAACTTCCTTTTCCAACTGTATGAGGGCAGCCCGAACAGTAGCTAAAGTCTCTAGGGATGTGCCTGATGAGGATGCTGAATCAGTGTTCACGGCCACATGAGCATTACCCTTCTTATTTCTTAGTTTTGCTAGGACCAAGTGAGGATGTAGCTTCCAACAAGTATCTTTTGTGTGCTTGGGTTTCTTGTAATGTTCACATACCAGATCCCGTTTATCTTCCTTCTTCCGGTCCCTTTCTGGATTACCCCCTGGCTTAGGTTTAATAGCTGTCAAGGCTGGGAAAGGGGGCTGAGGCTGCATCATGACTTTCCTCCTGGTCTCTTCACTATGCACCAGGGAGTATGCTTGAGAAAGGGTCACACTATCTCTTGTCAATATTTGTTGTCGCACAATGTCATATTCTGGATTCAAACCAGCCAGAAACTCAAATACCCTATTCGTCTCGACTTGCTTTCTGTGAGTCTGTGCATCTTTGGGACTCTCCCACTCAAGGGTTTCTAGATGGTCAATCTCATGCCACAAGGATTTCAAGGTAGAGAAGTAGACAGAAACTGGCTTCTCTCCTTGTTTAAGGTTGTTCACCTCACACTTCAGTTCATAGGCTCTGGCAACATTAAGGGGTTGGGAATAGGTTTCTTTCACAACATCCCATATCTCTTTGGTTGTCTTTGCCCACAAGTAATTTCGGCTGATATGTGGCTGCATAGAATTACACAGCCATGCCATAACCAAATAGTTCTCTTGAACCCACTTGGTGTATGTTGGGTCCTCCTTGGAAGGTTCTTTCACATCTCCCAAGAGATAACCCAGTTTTCCCCTTCCTCCAATAGCCATCATGGCTGATTGAGCCCACTCCAAGTAATTTGACCCATCAAATCTCATAGTTGTAATCTGAAACCCGATTTCAGATACACTACCATAACTGTTGTTTCCAAAACTACTTTCTCCCTGACCCTTAAACTCCATCTTTGATCAAGAATCAGTGGCTACAAACTGGTAGAGCCACTAAACCAGAAAACAGAGTAAAACAAGCAGGTCTGAAATCTGATCTGAAACCAACACAAATCGGATCCGAAATCTGATCTGATCTGAAATTTGATCTGATCCGAAATTTGATCTGAAACCAACCCAAATCTGATCTGAAATCAATCGCCTATCACAGTATATGCAAGAAATCAACTCAAATCTGACCTGAAATCAATCGGCATGCATAGTACCAGGCAGCCTGTCAATCTGAGATGCTATTTTTCTGAAATCACTACTGTGGGGCCCACTACTGTGAGAGCAAAATTAGGGTTTCAACTGTAGGTCTGAAATAAGTGCTCAACTGCACTCTCCAAGCAGTCCGCACAAGTGGGACTTGTCGTAGGGCAATATGAAACCCTAAAAACTGATCACCTCTGAGAGGGGGGGGTTCGGCCCAACAGTCAAACCCTAGAAACAAACTTAAAAAACAGTTCGGCCTCTCCTTCTAGATAGGTCCAACCTATCTCGACTGATTGCAGTCTCTGAAACTCAATAATAAAAAACTTACTTATGGATTTCAGTTTACTGCCTTCCAGGGTTACCTGAACCCTAACCTTCGCTGCTGCTTCCTGATTACCAGCTCTCTGCAAGCCGCGGAAAGTCTTCAACTGCTGCGAACCTCTTCTGGTAATCTCCAAGATTCAGCCACCGAATACGTCTTCATAAGCTTCCAGCCCTAGCTAGTCCTCATGTGGTCGGCTGGACTAGACACACATGAGAAGCCCTAGATAAGCTCTGATACCAAGTAGAAGATCAAGACTGTAATCAGTCCTGAATCCTAATAGGTTTTAGGTTTACAAAACAGAAGAGAAGTGAGAGAAAGGAGAAGGAATAGAAGAGGAACAGGAGAACACAAGGGGTTGAAAGGAGGGACAGATTCTAACAGATCTTCCGCCGCCACTCTCTTATTATTTATAGGTTATGTTCAGTACATAATGGAAAGGACACATCTGCCCTTAGTACTTACACGATAAATAAAGTAAATAAAAACTGAAATAAACAACAATTGAATTAACAAACTGACTCAAAACTGACACTACTATAACTGAAACAAATAACTACACATGCTGTCCTACGAACACAGTGGGGACCACTGCAGTGGGGCCCACATCAGTGTTCTCTACAATAGACATATTCAGCCCAACTTGAGGGGGAGTGTTGTAAGGCTTATTTAATTGTTAGTGTATAGTTGCTGTTAGTAGGCTGACTTCTTAAGATACTGTTAGTTAGGTACTTGTCTTTTTTTTTTCTTATTAGTTTGGTTCTAGGGTGTGCTGCCAGGGGCATACTTGTAATTTCTGTTCTTTCTATTAAGTTAATATAAATAAAGAACTGGCGGCAGCCAGTAGTAACTTTCTTCCTTCTCAATCGTATCTCCCTCTTCTTCTCTTCCTCTCTCTCTCTCTCGTCTCCCACTCTCCATGAGAGATTACAACAGTGAAGTATCTTCCAATGATTAAAGGCCAGGTTAGTGGCCAAGGGCTATTCTCAGTTGTATGGTGTTGACTATATGGAGACATTTTCTCCTGTGACTAAAATTGGCTTAGTTTGGGTATTGATTTCATTAGCATCAATGTATGACTGGCCTTTCTTGCAACTTGACATCAAGAATGCCTTCCTACATGGTGATCTGATTGAGGAAGTATATATGGAGCAACCACCAGGGTTTGTTGCTCAAGGGGAAGATGGTAAAGTTTGTAAACTTAAAAAGACAACTTATGGGCTGAAACAATCTCCACGTGCGTGGTTTGGTAGATTCAACAAAGTAGAACTTTGGGATGAAGCAGTGCCAGGTAGATCATTCCGTGTTCAGCCATGACTTAAAAGACGGGAAAATCTTGCTAGTGGTGTATGTGGACGATATTGTCATAACTAGTAGTGACAGCAATGGGATTGACAGATTGAAAAACTTCCTACAGGATCACTTCCACACGAAGGATCTAGGTAAGATGAAATACTTCCTAGGAATAGAAGTTGCAAGGTCAAGACATGGAATTAACTTATGTCAAAGGAAATATGTCCTTGACCTGCTTGAAGACATAGGGTTGTTAGGAGACAAACCAGCCGAAACACCTATGGAACCAAATGCTAAGTTGAGTATTGATGCAGGTGAAGAGTTTGATGATCCTGTAAGGTACAGGAGGTTGGTGGGAAAATTGAACTATCTGACTATCACACGGCCAGACATATCATTTATTGTAAGTATGGTGAGTCAGTTTATGCAACATCCTCGAGTTCCTCATTGGGAAGTAGTTCTAAGGATAGTTAGGTGTTTGAAGGGTGCTCCGGGTCATGGTCTATTATACAAAAGTGGAGGAACTCTTGAGATAAAAGGGTATACAGATGCTGATTGGGCTAGTTCTATGTCAGACAGAAGGTCAACTACAGAATATTATACCTTCCTTGGTGGCAATCTGGTAACTTAGAAGAGCAAGAAACAAACAGTGGTGGCAAGGAGAAGTGTAGAAGCTGAGTACAGGGCTATGGCTCATACTACATGTGAACTAGTATGGCTGAAGAATTTGTTACAAGAGATGGGGTTCTCAATCGACAGACCCATGAGGTTATACTGTGATAATCAAGCTGTTGTGCACATCTCTTCTAATCTAGTCTTCCATGAGAGAACAAAGCATATTGAAGTTGATTGCCACTTTTTAAGAGAAAAAGTGATCAGTGGAGTGATAACTACATCTCATGTAAGTTTAGGAAACCAGTGGGCAGATCTATTTACAAAGGGGTTGTCTCGGGGCAAAGTAGATTACATATGTGGCAAGCTGGGACTATATGACATATATTCTCTAGCTTGAGTGTTAGATTCGACGGTACAGGGGTATTTTGGTCTTTTGTTTATCTAATTAAAAGTGAATGGTCTATTTTATTCAAGTTTAAGTTACGTGTCCCATCTCTAATAAGGGACAATATTGTCTTTTGTAATTCAGCTTATATATTATAAATACAAAGTGGGTCAACTAGGCTGTGGGACTTTTTCTCTCCTAGCCGAACTCTTCCTCTTCTCTTTCTCTTCTTCATTCATACTTCGAACCTAGAACTGAATAGGACTAGTTTACCTATTTACAATTATGATACTGCACTAAGTTTTGGACTGAATTGTCTTCGATATACCAACCAGTGAAATCCATTAAGGGTTAAATATCTAGGTATGTTGGGGTAGTTTAGGAAATTACTTGAGTGGGTGATGATATAGTGATAGGATCGGCCCCTTTGTTAGACAAAGTAAATATCAGGGTTTACACTCTCTCTAATAGAAACCTAAACTACCGGTAGTGGATTTTAACTATATTTGAAATCTGATTTGCAAAATATATTTAAATGTTATATTACTATTTTATGAAAATGTTTGCAAAAGGTTTTAATCCCGGGATTCATCCAAGCAGAGAGTGTGACACTGCATTTTTCAATCAGGGAAGAGATCCTTCCTTGTGGACAGTGTTTCGATGATTATGGGCCAAGAGGCAAGGTGTAAGAGACCATTACAGGGCTAATTACCTGATGGGCTTTATCTTAAATAAGTCCATTGCCCTTGGGTCTTCATAGGGTGGCTGAATCCTAGGATCAATGTATAAATGTTGGGCCCAAACTGAGCCCAAAGTGATTGGGTCAGGGGTTCACTACCCCTAAGCAATGAATTTGGCCTAACCTCTTTCAAAGGTAGGGCTGAACCCTTATAGACTTGTGTGAGACCTTTGTGGGTTCCACACCATACAATATTCAGGCCCAAAGTGGCCATGCAACACTTTGGGACGTGAACCATTAAAAAATTGGCCTAAGGCCCTTTACTAATATGATTAGTTAAGAGATCACATGACAACTTATGTGATTTGGGTTGAAAATGAGCACAAATCTAGGTATGGAGCACCCATTCTCTTAAGAAGATAATGCTTATCAATTAAAGATAAAGTCATGATCCAAATTGGATTTGGATAATCTCCTAATTAGACTAGGAGAGTGCTCTATATAAAGGCTAAGAGGGGAGGGGAAAATTCACTAGTTCTATCCAATCTCTTGCTCTCTTCTCCCTTGCCTCCCAAAAACCCTAATTTGACTTAGCTGTGATAGGGACTGGTTTCCATCAGTTCTCTATTGTGTTTTCGCAAGAAAAACATCAGAGGATATCAAGTTCACATGCCCACATCGATCCAAACAAGTTAGGAACCGGTTTTGCTGAAACAATGTTATTGAATTGGCTTTACATACACACTACGCCATCTTTAGTTGGAAACCGACTTTGAACTTATATTGGGTATGAACTACCACTTTGGGAGCTGCACACTATGGTCTCCATATCAAGTATGATCAACTTTAATTTGGGTTTCAAATCTAGTCCAGTTCAGTGCAAGATTGATCCCAAAATTTCAATTTTCAAAATCACCGGGATATCAGTTACCGGGTTGGGTTAAAAAAATTTAAAAATTCGGCCAGCCACCAAACCTGGTTCGGTCGTCTAAAACTTGATTTCTAGTCCTTCCAACAATATGACCATACTATATCTATAATAGACTTGTTCATAGGCCGGGTCGAGCCAGGTTCTGGTCAGGCTTTGTCTATGTATCAACAAAATACATTCAGAACCGAGCCCGAGCCTGGCCAAAAATTTGAAAACATAAATTTTTTTCTTTTTTTGTTCAATAAAAAAGTGTTTTATTTATATTAAAAACCTTTAAAACTCAAAAATAATAAACATCTCACTATATATTTTTTATTATTTAATATATAGTATTATGTCAGGCTTGGGCTTAGGCCAGGCTTTTTTGAGAAAGCCCGAGCCCAGCCCGAAAAAAAGTCGGGCCTGGTGCTTTAGGCCCGAGCTCGAGCTCGCGGGCCTAAAATTATGACTAAGCCTGACTTATAACAGGTCGGGCAGGGCTGAGCCATCAGGCTACTCGACCCATGAACAAGTCTAATCTAAACTATATATAAAAGTGTGGATGCAGAGTGAAAGTTTTTTTGGACTAAAATTACCTTTTATTTCCTTATTTGAAAAAGAATATAAAAGTCATTTTATTACAGCTTTAATGCTAGCTTTAATGGTTACTAAAATGCCCATATTTGTGTATTTAGTACATCTCTAATTGGAAGGATTGAAAATTCAACTTCAAATATAACTTCCCCCTCATTTAATCCCTCATTAAGTCTTATACTTAAGGTATTAACTCTCATTTTCTGTTATTAAATACTATATTTAAGTTGTTTTTTCACTAATAAATGTTACTAATTAGATCTATGTCAAAATTTTTAACAATATAAACCCATATATTTTAAAATTGACACGAAAACAAAACCATTCTTTATCCAAGTGGTGGCTAAGAAATTCAACCATCCAAATCAACTTGATCAACATCAACCTATGAAGTCATAGTCAAGTACTAAAATTTTAAAAATAGAAATAAACATAGAAAATTACAAAAATGTAGAAAAATTTAGACACATTTATGATATTTTTATTAATCAAATTAAAAAACAATAAGAGTAATAAACATTAAGTATTTTTATTGATAATGAAAAGAAATACATAACTTAGAGCTAACAAAAAATTGGCCCTGTTTGGCGCATCTTTCGGCTATTTACAAGCTGGGTAGACCGTGCCGCGGTCTTTTTCCGTTTGGTCCATAACAGATCTAACTGCCATAAGTTGGTGCACCAAAAAGACACAAGAAGCCCATTTTGGGCTGATTTCGGGAAGCTCCAAATGGAGCTTTTCGCATCTTTGTCACTTTATTCTCGCATGGAAAGACACAGAAAGACAAATGATAGCCAAACTAGTTTCGGGCTGCTCAGATCTTCATGCAAAAGATCAATGCATCTTTCGATTGTTAGAGCTACTAGAAGATCTTCCCAAAAAAACTTGCCAAACAGCCCCTAAATTATTTTGTTGTTTAACAAAGATCAATAGTTCAACTTTTGGGTCAAATGTGTTAACCTTTAATGTCATAAATAAATAAGAAAATATAAAATACATAAATTTTGCAAAAAGTGTGACATACCATAATTATTTTTACACACAGAAATACAAAAAAAAATATAGAAAAAGTTAAACACATCTATAATTCTATATTTACACTACTATTAAAAATATGAATAAGATTGTGGAATTTTCTTTTGACTAAAATACTCATTTTTGAATTTAGTTTCTATTTAATTGTAAGGTTTAAATTGTAAATTGAACTACTACTTTTCCCCTCATTCAATTCCCTTTATTTAAATCTTACATTTTTTTTTATAAATGAAGAAAAAAAGATACAGCAAAAAGATAAAATATTACAAAAAGAAGAGTCTAGCCAAGCAGGTAGGCCTGTCAATGATACTTGAAACTTCACAACTCGATTCAATTATCACATATTTGGATGAGGTGTTTATGTAATCAGATTTGTATTTTGCAATTTGCATCCAATTAATAATAAAAAACAAAAAATATACAAACAAAAAAATAAAAAATACATAAAGTTTATAGAAAATCTTGGATACATTGTTACTATCATTATCATTGTCTAGAATTGTCACGTGCTTTGCACGTGCACACTTAATAGTTTATTAAAAGGAATGGTTAATTGATTACCATACTCATTGTGTATATTGATGACCAAATGATGTATGGAAATGAAACAAATGATCTTGCTTGAGTAGTTTTTAGACTTAAAATTTGAGATTAAGAATCTTGGTGGGTTGAGGTACCTTTTTGGCATTGAGGCAGCTAAATCTAAGAGGAAGTATGTGCTATCAAGGGAAGCTTATAGAGGATCATGCCATGTATCAGAGGCTGGTTGGAGACTCCTCTAACTATGCATTACTCAACCAAATATATCCTGTACTATTCTCTTCTTTCTTCTCTACTCTTTCTTCCTCTTCTTAGTCTTAACTGGATTTGGTGATCAACAACTGTAGTATCTAAATGATGGTGGTACATTGGGTTAAAGCATTGATGCTCTTTGACTCTTAACTGAAGATACCATGTAGGGCTTCTAGGGTCAATGGAAAAATTTTCAAAGGGCAACACTATAGGTACAATGCAAAGTGCAAGCATTGGCGCTGTACAATGTTAAAGAGTTTTGAATAAACAATACTCTTTCTGTGCCAAATTAGGGCTATTAGTTGTTGCAATAGATGAATAAACAATACTCTTTCTGTATTTTGCACATTAATAAATTGGGAACTCCAGTGAGCCCATTCAGCAGGAATTTTGATGACATTGATGTTTGAATCATGTGTTAGATTTCAATTTGCTTTATCCTTATGGGATGATGGTTCTAAATAGCTTTTTCTTTCATCTTAAAAAAATAGTTTTATTTTCTAGACCATGATCTCATAACTTATCAGCCTCTCTGATTAACAAATTGAAAACAAAGCCAAATTAAGCCCAACTCAAATAGAAAATGGAGAATGGTAGGACAAAAAAACAGTAAAAGCATGAAACTCTAAAAGAGGAAGCAACCAACTTTCTTGCTTTGCATGCAAGACTTACTAAACTTGTAATCAAGGACAGATTATGACAACAATTGAATTAGAAAGAGTATTAGAATGGCAATGCATGTTAGACCTTATTAGAAAAAAAAAATGAATTGAAAAGTAAATCAGATTTATCACCATCGTAACATAAGTACCTGGAAGTTATCAAATGCCCGGTGAGGAATGTTATCATCAAAATGTTGCATTTCATCCCATGGTCCATCTCCAACTCCAACCAAAACAATTGAGAGAGGATATTGACTGTGTATCAAAATATAATTTAGGAAAAAGAGCATAGTTCTGATGCAAATTGACCACATGAGAATGTTTTACCTAGCAGCAACTATAGAATTGATAGTTGCTTGTTCTTGTGGACTAAACCTTCCAGGTGGTAAATCAACACTCCTGGTGACCTATGTGCACAATGTAAAAAAATAAATTATATTAGCAATCTGTGGAAAAAAATGAACAGCAGTGAATTGTAAAGAGTCATTGATCAAAACTGCAATAAATCTGTTTATTCAATCAAAGAAATTAAGAGAAACTGATCTAGAACAATAGTAAGGAAGAAGAAAGAAGAAGAAGAAGAAGAAGAAGAAGAAGAAGAAGAAGAAGAAGAGAAGGGTTTAGAGGAAAGAACCATAGCAGTTTCCCAGCTCCCTCAAGCTGAGAATAGATATCAACCATACCCAGCTTGCTTACATAATGTTGCAGCTTAGCCTTTGGAACTCCCCTAGTAAGAATATCTAACAATTGCTCCTCTGAAGCAACAAATGATAGACAGACTTCACCAGATGCAATTCTTTTTTGTAAAGTATCTATCTACCTCGATATGTTTGGTCCTATCATACTGAATAGGATTATGAGATATATTGATAGCTACTTCACAATACAACATAATTGGTTTGTTATAATTAATACCCAACTCTAGAAGAGATCTAAGCCACAATAATTTTGACACTCCATGAGCCCTTGCTTTATATTCCACTTCTACTGAATATTTTACCACTATATTTTGCTTCTTACTTCTCCAAGAGACTAGATTACCAACAACCAAGGTATAGTATCCGAATGTAGATTTCACGTCATCAATATTACCTGCCCAATCTACATGTAACCTCTATCCTCCTATGTCCATGGTTAGCAAACAAAAGGCCTCTTCCAGGAGATCCCTTCAAATAGCATAGGATCCTCTCAAAAAGCAACCAAATGAGTGTCTCTAGGAACATGCATAAACTAGTTGATCACAATCACTGCACAAGATATATCAGGTAACATGATACATGGGTATAACAACTTGCATACAAGCCTCTAAAACACTCCCCTATCAGCCAACAACTCCCCATCCATGGTAGACAACTTAGGATTAGCATCAATTAGAGTGGAGACAAGTTTAGCACTAAGTTTACCTCTTTCGATCAACAAAGTCAAGCACATATTTCCTCTATGAACTGAAAATGACATCTTTGGACCTTGCCATTTCAATACCTAAGAAGTATCATAGCTCACCAAGATTCTTAATCTCGAATTCAGTACTAAGAAAGTATTCAAGATTCCTAGTCTCTTCCACATCATTCCTAGTAACAACAATATCATCAACATACAACAAGAATAATAACCAATGCATCTCTCCTTTTTATAAAGAGGGTGTTGTCAAATTGAATCTGTATAGCCAACCCCAATAAGATCAATAAGGAAACTCTAAAACCAAGCTTGTGGAGACCAAGGATCAAAATTTCGACACATATCAACATGTCACTGATACAATATTTTTAAGGTTTTTTAAAAAGTCAATTTTAAATGAGTAGGGAATTGGTAAATCAAGGCAGATTGCTGAAAGAAATTGAAAGAAGTAGGTTTCTGTGAAGAAGAAGAAGAAGAAAAAATAGAGAATGAGTAAGAGAACAAAAAGAGGAGAGGCAAAAAGTTCTGTAGCTGCCTCCAATTCTATTTATATGTAAATCTGCAGTATAAAATATGAAATAGCCCTTAATAGGGCAGCTGGGCTGAGAGGGACCACTAATTTAGAAATATAAAACAAGAAATAAAAACAAGTGGGCTTAGGCCAATCAACTAAAGGAACATAACAAACATAAAAACATAAAAGAAAACTGGGCCCATAAAGCTGTCGACCCACTAGCTGAACTGTCAAGAAAATGTTAAATAGCATCATTTTCACCCCCTCTAAAATTTTGAAAAAGAAACTAAAAAATGAAAGAGTGCTAGGTTCAAAGTACCAATACACCCCTTAAAAGGGTGTATTGATAGTTTGAACCTTGGTGAAGAATGCTTGAGCCCATAGAGAGATTTCCTTAGTCTACAAACCTTCCTTGCCATTTCCTTACCATACATACATACCTAGAGGAAGAGACGCATATATTTCTTCATGAAGGTCTCCATTCAAAAAGGCATGTTTTAACAGTTGTGTTTCAGCAGTTTGAACCAGTAGAGAATGAGGGAGAAAGAAGAAGAAGAACAGTCAAACCTGATAGCCTCTCCCTACCAGTCGACCATAATGTAGATTAGTGGTTCTAATTAACTGTACAATGACTAAATTGCCCCCACTTAAGTATGGGACAGGATGTCTATATTAGAACTGCCACATAAGCACATAACTTAAACTGAATAAAACGACTAATCTACCCTTATTCGGATAGCTCTAACACTCCCCCTCAAGCTGGAGAATATATGTCATATAATCCTAGCTTGTTACATATATAGTTCACTCTCCCTGAGCTTAAGCCTTTTGTAAACAAATCTGCCCATTGATCACCTGATCCCACATGTTCTGTGCTTATCTCTCCAGTAAGGACTTTTTCCCTCACAAAGTGGCAATCAATCTCTATGTGCTTTGTTCTCTCATGAAAAACAAGATTAGATGAAATGTGAAGTGCAACTTGATTGTCATAGTACAATTTCATAGGTCTATCCATGGAGAATCCGATTTCTTATAGGAGGTTCCTCAGCCATACTAATTCACACGTAGCATGTGTCATGGCTCTGTGTTCAGCTTCAGCACTACTCCTTGCCACAACGGTTTGCTTCTTACTCTTCCACGTCACAAGATTTCCTCCAAGAAATGTGCAATAACCTGTAGTAGATCTTCTATCCGACATTGAGCCTGCCCAATCTACATCTGTATGCCCAACTACTTCCAGTCTTCCTCCTGGTTTGTACAATAACCCACGGCCTGGAGCTCCCTTCAGGTACCTTACAATTCTAAGAACTGCATCCTAGTGAGGTATCCGAGGGTTCTGCATAAATTGGCTCACCACACTGACTACAAAGGAGATGTCTAGTCTTGTGATAGTCAAATAATTTAGCTTCCCCACTAATCGTCTGTATCTTCCAAGATCATCAAATATTTCCCCTGTATCACTGCTCAACTTAGCATTTGATTCCATGGGAGTTTCAACCGGTTTTGCACCTAACAGTCCTGTTTCATCTAGCAGATCAAGAACATATTTTCTTTGGCACAGGTTTACACCTTGTTTTGATCTGGCAACTTCTATACCCAAAAAATACTTCAACTTCCCAAGGTCTTTTGTTTGAAAATGGTTTTGCAGAAAGACCTTTAGTTTATCAATCCCCAATCTGTCACTGCTAGTTATGACAATATCATCCACATAAACCACTAATAAAATCTTTCCAGCTTCTGAATCATAGTTGAACACTGAGTGGTCAACCTGACATTGTTTCATTCCAAAATTCTTCACCACTTCACTAAACTTCCCAAACCAAGCACGAGGCGATTGTTTCAACCCATAAATTGCCTTTTTCAGTCTGCACACCTTACCATCCTCCCCCTGAGCAACAAACCCAGGTGGTTGCTCCATATATACCTCCTCCATAAGGTCACCATGAAGGAAGGCATTTTTAATGTCAAGTTGAAACAAGGGCCAATCATACATAACTACTAGGGAAATTAAGACACAGACAGAGCCAATCTTAGCCACTTGAGAGAAGTCTCTATATAGTCCACCCCATACAACTGCGAATAACCTTTAGCAACAAGTCTGGCCTTCAAACGCTCCACACTGCCATCTGGCAAGTATTTAATAGTATACACCCATTTACAACCCACAACATGCTTACCGGGAGGAAGAGTAGTGAGCTCCCACGTTTGAGTATGCTGAAGAGCAGAGATTTCCTCCTTCATTGCTTGACGCCACCCGGATGAGGTAAGGGCCTCCTGGACATTCTTAGGTATAGAGATAGATGACAACAGTGAAACAAACTTGCAATGTGAAGTGGAAAGGCGAGAGACTGAAACAAAATTGGAAATGGGATGGAGGGTACAACTACGTTTACCTTTCCGTAAAGCAATGGGAAGATCAAATTCTGAAGGTTCTGGGACAGGAGCAACAACAGGATCCGCAAACAAGGTAGAAGTTGGAGGAGGAGCCAGTGTCTGTCGATGAGTATACATGTGCCAGATCGGTGGTCGTTCAGTAGGAATCTACACTGGAGGAGGTGAAGGGTCAGCCCCAACTAGAACAACCGGAACGGGATCACAGAATGGAAGAGAAAGAGGAAGCAAAGGAGGGGATACCGATACTTCAGGTCTCGAGAAGAAGGGGACAGACTCAAAAAAGGTGACATTAGGACAAACATAGAACTTCCGAATAATGAGATTGTAACACTTATACCCTTTCTGGGTCCGAGAGTAGCCAAGAAAGATACACTTAATAGAGCATGCATCAAATTTGTCTAACCCAAGACTGAGATTGTGAATAAAGCACACACAGCCAAAGACCCGGAGTGTTAATGGAAAGGGAGACAAGGTGGGGAATAGAATAGAAAAGGGAGACTAACCATGAAGGATGAAGAAAGGCATCCGATTAATAAGGAAACAAGCAGTAAGCACAACATCACTCCAAAATCGTCTAGGAACACTCATATGATGAAGAATAGACCGAGTAGTTTCAAGGAGATGATGGTTCTTTCGTTCAACTACCCCATTTTGTTGAGGAGTGGATGCACATGAAGTTTGATGAATGATGCCATGTTGTTCTAAATACTGTTGAAAGGAAGTAAGAAAATATCCACAACCATTATCTGAACGAAGAACTTTGATTGGAACACCAAATTGTGTACGTATTTCAGCATGGAATTTTTGAAAAATGGAAAATAAATCACTCATTTCTTTAATTAAATAAATCCATGTCATCCTTGAACAATCATCAATAAAAGTGACAAAATACTTGTAACTATTATAAGACTATTTTAATGAGACCCCAAACATCTGAATGAACTAAAGCAAAATGATTCAACATACGACTATCAACTCTAGGATTGAAGGAAACCCAATGGTGTTTCCCATATTAACACGACTCACTGTAAAGACGACAAATGACTCAAAGACAGAACCAGTATCTTGAGTGCCTTGAGAGATGAATGTCCCAACCGACAATGCCATTGTAGAGGAGTGAGTGAAGTCTGAAGTGCAACTGACGATCCACCACCGTCAAGATAATACAATCCACTGGCTTCATGCCCCCCACCAATCTTCTTCCCCGTCTTGAGATCCTAAAAAACACAAAAGGAAGGGGAAAATGTAATAGAGCAATTAAGGGTCTTAGTTAATTTACTGACTGACATAAGATTGAATGGAAATTTTAGGTACATATAGAACAGATGATAAAGAAAGAAAAGTCGTGTCAACATTACCAACACCGCAGATGGGAGAAGAGGAACCGTTGGCAAGGGTAACTGTTTAAGATGTGGAAGTTTCAGAGAGGGAAGAGAACACACCTGGAGTCCCAGTCATGTGATCAGAGGCTCTAAAGTCAATAATCCAAGGAGAGGGTTTGGATGCCAGACAAGCTATACCTGAGTGTGCAAGGGTGGCTGTAGTATGTTGTGAAGTAGCCTGGAGGAACCTCTCATACTCATCGCGCGGTAAACTCATCATCTCTATCCCGAAAACAGATGTAGATGTGGAAGGTGTTAGATCTGTCTGTTGGTTATCACTGACATCAACCCCACCAGCTACTGCATGATTAGCCCATGTAGAAGGTGGGCCATAGAGATTATAATAGAAATTCACTGAATGTCCGTCCCTGCCACAATGGGTACACTTCCTGGTAGAGTTACTTTTTCCTTTACCACGGCCTCCCCCTGAGCCACGACCATCACCATGGCCAAATATGGAACCACCACGACCTCCTCGGGAAGCATGTCCTCCCCCTCTAGTACCACATTCACCTCCTCTGGCTATCACAACTGTTGATCTACCAGACGGTGTGGGACTCTGTAGATCCCAAAAAAATCCTACGAAGCCGTGCAAAAACTTCCTCGAGTGTTGGAAGAGTAAAGCCTCCCAATATTTGGGCCCTAACTGGTTCATACTCTGATTTCAGCCCCACTAAGAACCTAGTGACATCTAGTTGCTCCCTCTGTTGTTGCTGAACCTTAACATCTGGAGTGAGGGGATGATAGACATTGAGTTCATTTCTAAGGTTCTTCATACTAGCATAGTACTCTTCTAGGGTTTTATTCCCTTGTTGTAGATCAAAATACTCCTGATAGAGCTAATATACCCTTGTAGTATTATCCTGCTCAAAATAAAACTTCTTGGCATATTACCATATGTCCTTAGCTATATCTAAGAACATAAAGTTGGAACTTATTTTGGGTTCCATATTGTTCCATAACCATGTCATGATTCGGTCATATTCCTGTTCCCAGTCATCAAACCCCAGAGAGTCAACTGATGGTTTATCTTCCTTAACGTGTTTCACTTTCCTCTTTGCCTCGAAGAAAACTTCCACTGACTTGGCCCATGACACATAATTCTCACCACCAAGTTTAATTGAAGTCATCTGCACACCCAGATAGTCGGAAGGGATCATCACACTCGGTTTCTGATCACTAGAACCATCTCCAGTTGCTGCCATTATGTCCCCCACTACTATTTCTAATGCTGAATTCTTAGTCACCAAACAAATACTGCTGTCAAGGCAACACTACGGCAGTCTCCAAAACACTGATAACAATCTCACAACTAGTCACAATCAACAATTTGATGTAAACCAACATTCAGGTTAGGAACTGAATGTTTCAAACAGATTCGCTACCATCCAAATTAAAACATTGATGAAAACTACTAGGCAGAGATATTCGAACAATCCTTTCAGCAAAAAAAAAAAAAATCTGTTCACACCACTACTGACAACCCAGAAATATTAGTTGCCATGACAGCAACTCAAGCAACCACACACAAACCCTCTTGAAACTGTTCAGTAGAGGGTAAACACCACAAACACCACCACATGACTAGGGCTGTCACACATGGTGACAGCAGTATTAGACCGATATCCTAGGGCTGCCGCACCTTCCTAACACTTGTAATAGGGATTGTGGCAGTCCTCAAAAAAATAAACAGATGCCGCAGTTATCAGATTGTGTACCTCAAATTCGCAGCCCAGAGAAGAAGAAAAAAAAGGAGGGAAAACTTGAAGTCGCAGGATGGAAAACTTGAAATCGCAACCTTCTTCTCCTTCATTTATGGCTCTGATGCCATGTTTTAACAATTGTGCTTCAGCAGTTCAAACTAGTAGAGAATGAGGGAGAAAGAAGAAGAAGAAGAACAGTCTGTTAGTGTAGGGGTATTTCTGTCTTTATACTTATGTTGAGGTTGTTGATCTATAATATTATATTAGAACTAGTGTCCCTCACTTAAATAAGGGCACATGTGTCTTTTCCATTCTGTTAATAATATAAAAACATATCTTGCCGAATGGGGGTGTGATTTTTACCCTAATTCGAACCAAACTTTTCTTCTCTCTTTTTCTCCTCTTTTCTCTCTCTCTTTCTTCCCTCTTTCTTCCTCTTTCTTCTTGACTGTTATCAGACTAACAGAACTCAAAGGCAGGCCAAATTCTAATATGGTATCAGAGCAAACTAAGCAACTCGGATCTGCCTAGATTTCTGTTCTCTGCGCACTCAATCTAGGGTTTTCACTTGATTTCTCTGCCATCGATTGGAGATAAGGGAAAGGGCTGAAAAGGAGTGGTCGCCCTCTTCCCTTGGAGGTTTATATGCCTCCAGTTGTGTCTTGTGTGGTCGGTTGCTGTGGTTTCTAAGAAGCCCTCCCCTAATCGATGAAGAGAAGAGGGCTGATTCGTGTGGTGCAGTAGGTGTCTTGTGTGGACTGATTTTCTTCTCGTGTGGTTTGTCTTTCAAGTGATGAGGTAAGAGATTTCTGTGCATATTTTCTGTTATGAATCAAATAGGAATTATGTTTCAAATCGTATGATGGAATTTCAGACTGTAGTGTGCTAGGGTTTATGCTGTTTTTTTTTTGTGTGTGATTCGAAGGTGTGGTGCTCATATAGTAGTGAGATTTCAAGTAGTTGTAGGGTAGGGTTTGTGGTGTAAAAGAGTGCAGTCTTCAGCAATAACAAGTGCTGAAACCAGTGTGATCAGTGTGCTCAAACAGTGTGCAGTGTGCCAAATTCAATGATAACAGAATTCAGCAATGGGAGATAACAGTGATAGCAAATCTAATATGATGATACCTACTGACTACTTGAATGTTCAAATGACCTCCATTAAACTGAATGGAGAGAATTATGTACCTTGGGCTAAATCTGTAGAAGTTTTTCTGAAGGCAAAGAAGAAGGTGAAACACACAAGGGAGGAAAAACCCTCCATTCATTCTCATGAGTATGAAGACTGGGAACAAGAGGATGCACAGATTATCACATGGCTATGGAATAGTATGGAACCCAAGATTAGTGTAAATTTCATGTTCTTGACACTGCCAAAGATGTGTGGGACCATGCTAAGAAGTTGTATTCTGGTCAAAACAATACAACCAGAGTATATCAGCTGTATCAGGAATACTTTAATCTGCAACAGGGCAATCAAAGTCTTGAGGAGTACTATACTAGTATGAGAAACATCTGTAATGAGTTGAATGTTTATCACCCCCTCACTTCTGATGTCAAAATTCAGCAACAACAGAGAAAACAGCTTGACATGACTCGATTTTTGGTGGGGCTGAAGTCTGAGTGAACCAGTACGGGCTCAGATACTAGGAGGATCAGCTCTCCCTTCTTTAGAAGAGGTGTTTATTTGACTTCGGAGGACTCCTATTGGATCTACTGAGAACTCTAATGTCTCAGATATCAGCCTTTGCAGTGTCAAGGGGTCGTGGTGGTAGAGGTGGAGCTCGGGGAGCTCAGTCTGGCCGTGGTGGTAGCAGTGGTCCAGTATATGGCCGGAGTGGTGGTGGTGGACCTACCTATAACTGTGGTAGTGTTCGTACTAGAGGTAGAGATTCAGGGGGAGCCCGTGGTAGAGGACGTGGCTCAGATCCGAGGAGGTGTATTCATTGTGGGATGGATGGACATACCATTAATTATTGCTATGACTTGCATGGTCCACCCTCAACCTGGGTCAATCATGCCATGACTAGTGACACCAGTTCCAATTCCAGACAAGAGAATCGTCAGCTGATCAGATGCCTCTTACATCCACAGATAGTTCCAGGAAGGAGATGGTGAGTGTTCCACGTGATGAGTATGAGAGGTTTGTCCAATCCACATCTCAACAGAACATGGCTACCTTCCCTCTCTCATTTCTCAACATCACAATCCGTTACCCTTGCTAATGGTTCCACATCCTCCATTTGTGGTGTTGGTAATGTTAACCTGGACCCTACATCCCTATCCTCAGTTTTGTATGTCCCTAAATTTCCGTTTAACCTTATGTCTGTTAGTAAGCTGACCAAGTCACTTAATTGTTCCATTACCTTTTACCCTTCTATGTGAGTTTTTCAGGATCTCAAAACGGGGATGAAGATTGGTGGAGGGCATGAAGCTGGTGGATTGTATTATCTTGATGGTGGTTGAAGAACATCAACAGCTCTCCAGTCATCTCTCTCTCCTCTCCAGTGGCACTGTCGATTTGGTCATCCTTCGCTGAAAGTTTTGAAATCTTTGGTCCCTTCGTTGAGTCAACTTTCTGTTTTAGATTGTGAGTCATGTCAGTTTGGGAAACACCATCATGTTCCCTTTAGTTTTACAGTTGATAACCATGTGTCGAGTCCTTTTTCTTTGATTCACTCGGATGTTTGAGGCCCTTATAAAGTGATGTCATACAATGGATATAGATATTTTGTCATTTTTGTTGATGATTTTTCAAGGATGACATGGCTCTATTTAATGAAAGAAAGAAGTGAATTGTTTACCATCTTCCAGAAACTTTATACTGAGATTCGCAATCAATTTGGTGTTCACATTAAAATTTTTCGTTCTAATAATGGCCGTGAATATTTATCTTCATCATTTCAAGACTTGGACCAACATGGCATTATACATCAGACCTCATGTACCTACACCCCACAACAAAATGGGGTGGCTGAGAGAAAGAATCGTCATCTCTTGGAAACAACCCGATCCATCATGCATCACATGAATGTTCCCAAACCCTTTTGGAGTGATACAGTGCTTACTTCTTGCTTCTTGATTAATCGGATGCCCACGTCTATCATTGATGGTCATTCCCCATTTACTACCTTGTTTCCCACCTTGTCTCTGTTTCCTCTTTCTCCCCGGGTATTTGGGTGTGTCTGCTTCCTCCATAATCTGGGCCCCGGGAACGACAAGTTAGATGCACGATCCCTTAAGTGCATCTTCCTTGGCTATTCTCGGACCCAGAAAGGGTATAAGTGTTACCATCCTAGTTCTCACCGTTCCTTTGTGTGTGCTGATGTTACCTTCTTTGAATCTACTCCGCTTTTCTTGGGGTCCGATGATGGTTCTTCTTCCTCATCACCTCCCCCTCTTCCACTTCCAGTTGTTGATTCTGTTCCCCTTGTTCCAGCCGTGACCAAGTCCTTACCTCCGGTGCCACCACCTGTTGAACGCCCACCTATCCGTCAAGTGTATACACATCACCCACATGTACCGGCTGCTATTCCTCCGACTCCATCACCGTCGACAGATTCGGCAGTTGTCTCCACACCAGCCCCGAACCCCGTACCTGATCTTGATCTTCCCATTGCTTTACGGAAAGGTAAACGCACTTGCACCCTTCATCCTATTTCTAATCATGTTTCACTCACTCACCTTTTCGCTTCCCATCGCCAGTTTATTTCTTTGTTATCCTCAGTTGTTGTTCATAAGGATGTCCAGGAAGCCCTTGCCTCTCTAGGGTGGTGTCGTGCAATGGAAGAAGAGCTCTCAGCTCTACTTCATAATCATACTTGGGAACTCACCGCTCTTCCTCCTAGGAAGCGGATTGTCGGTTGTAAGTGGGTTTATACTGTTATGTATTTGCCTGATGGTAGTGTTGAGTTCCTAAAAGCTCGATTGGTTGCAAAAGGGTACTCCCAAACCTATGGTATTGACTACACAAGGACCTTCTCCCCAGTTGCTAAGATAGGGTCGGTTCATGTTGTGATCTCTCTTGCAGCTATGTATGATTGGCCCCTATATCAGCTTGATATCAAGAATGCCTTTTTGCATGGTGATTTGCTCGAGGAGGTCTAAATGGAGCAACCACCAGGGTTTGTTGCTCAGGGGGAGGATGGTAACGGATGCAGACTCAAGAAGGCTATATATGGGCTTAAACAGTCTCCTCGAGCATGGTTTGGTAGGTTCAGTGAGGTGGTAAAGAAGTTTGGTATGAAACGGTGCCAAGTTGATCATTCCGTCTTCAGTCATGACTCTCCGGCAGGAAAAATACTATTGGTGGTGTATGTAGATGATATTGTTATTACCGGGATTGATAAAATGGGCATTGACAGGTTGAAGACTTTTCTACAGGAACATTTTCAAACAAAAGACCTTGGTAAATTGAAATATTTCTTGGGGATAGAAGTAGCAAGGTCTAAGCACGGTATTAATTTGTGTCAGAGGAAATATGTGCTTGATTTGCTGGAGGAAATAGATTTGTTAGGTGCTAAACCAGCTGAAACACCTATGGAAACAAATATTAAGCTGAGCAATGATATGGGTGAAGTGTTTGAAGACCCTAGTAGATACCGACGACTTGTAGGTAAACTAAACTACCTAACCATTACTCGGCCAGATATTTCATTTGCGGTTAGTGTGGTAAGTCAGTTCATGCAGAAACCTCTGGTTCCTCATTGGAATGCGGTTCTAAGAATTGTGAGGTATTTAAAAGGGGCCCCTGGTCGTGGTTTGATATACAAAAGTGGTGGAACACTTGAAATAGAAGGGTATACTGATGCTCACTGGGCTGGTTCTATGTCTGATAGGCGGTCTACCATAGGTTATTGCACTTTTCTAGGGGGTAATCTGGTGACATGGAAAAGTAAGAAGCCAACAGTCGTGGCAAGAAGCAGTGCAGAGGCAGAATATAGAGCTATGGCACATACTGCTTGTGAATTAGTGTGGCTAAGGAACCTTCTACAGGAGATAGGATACAACATTAATACTCCAATGAAACTCTATTGTGACAATCAGGCTGCAATTCATATTTCTTCTAATCCAGTGTTTCATGAAAGAACCAAGCACATAGAGGTTGACTGTCACTTTGTGAGAGAGAAGGTGCTGAATGGAGTGATAGACACTACATACGTTAATACAGGGAACCAGTGGGCAGGGAAGAGTGGACTACATATGTAACAAGTTGGGATTATAATATATACTCACCAGCTTGAGGGGGAGTGTTAGTGTAGGGGTATTTCTTTCTTTATACTTATGTTGAGGGTGTTGATCTGTAATATTATATTAGAACTAGTGTCCCTCACTTAAATAAGGGTACATGTGTCTTTTCCATTATGTTAATAATATAAAAACATGTCTGGCCGAATGGGGGTGTGATTTTTACCCTAATTCAAACCAGACTTTTCTTCTCTCTTTTTCTCCTCTTTTCTCTCTCTCTTTCTTCCCTCTTTTTTCCTCTTTCTTCTTGACTGTTATCAAACTAACAGAACTCAAAGGCAGGTCGAATTCTAACACAGTCGAACTTGATAGCCTCTCCCTACCAGTCAACCATAATGTAGATTAGTGGTTCTAATTAATTGTACAATGACTAAACTGCCCCCACTTAAGTATGGGACAGGATGTCTATATTAGAACTGCCACATAAGCACATAACCTAAACTGAATAAAATGACTAATCTACCCTTATTTGGCTAGCTCTAACAAGGCATCTTTACATTAAATTGATATAGAGGCCAATACAAAGAAGCTACCAAGGGCAAGAGAACCTGAACGAAATTCATCTTAGCGATCAGAGAAAAAGTTTCCAAGTAATCAATCCCATACTCCTAAGTATAACCTTTAAAAACCAACCTTGCTTAAACCTTTCAATAAATCCATTAGAATGGTATTTAATAGTATATAACCACTTATAACCTATTGACTCCTTCAAGCAAACCAACAATCTCCCAAGCATTGTTGTTAATAAGTGCTTCCATTTTAGCTCTCATAGCATCCCTCCATTTAGGTTTAGATAAAGCTTCTAACACATTTTTGGGAATGGGTTGAGAAGAAATGGAGGCTAAAAAGAATAATAAGAGGGAGATAAGAAATTATAGGAAAGGTGCTTAGAGATACAATGTGCAGTACACTTACGTTTACCTTTTCTTATGGCAATGGGAAGGTCAAAATCAAGAACAGTAGGTGAAGGCAAGATGGGAGGTGTTGGATGTCACATCATTAGTGATAGGAGGTGAAAGAGGCTCTTGTGATGCAGGGGGAATAATCTTCCCATGTCTATGCTTAAGATATACCAACATCCATTAGGTGGTAGAAGGTGAAGGACAGCAGAAGGATCAATAGGGGGAGAAGAGGGAGCATGAGAAGGAGGTGGAGGAATCAATATTGGTGATTATTCACTGGAAACATCGCAAAGGACGAGAGTTGGAAGGGGAATATCATAGAGAGTAGGATTCTGCCCCTTAGAAGGAACAAAATAGAAAGGAATAGACTCAGCAAATGTGACATCCATGGAAACAAACTAGGTTCAGTAGTAATCCTTTTGTGTGGAGGCATAACCAAGGAAGATAAATCTCTTGGCCTTAGGTTCAAATTTATGTCCTTGAAAACTAAGAATGTAGACATAGCAAGTGCAACTAAACACTCTAAGAGAGACAGAGAATACATCCTCATCAAGAAAAAAGAAGACTAAAAGGGAAACCCAAGAACCCTTTAAGGTAAATGGCTAATCAAATAGGTTGAAATAAGAATAGCATCTCCCCAGTATTTTAAGGAACATGGGAGTCAAACAAAATATGTCTTGCGATCTCAACATATGTTGATGTTTCCTTTTAGTCATCCCAATTTTTTAAGGGGTGTAAGAATAAGAACTCTAATGAATACCCCCAAAGTTTTTAAGATAGGTGGAGAGACCCTTATCAAAGTACTCCTTAGCATAATCTGATTAGAATAGTTTGACACAGGCTATAAACTGAGTAAGAACAAGATCATGAAACCGTTTTATTATCTTTGAAATCTCATCCTAAAAATGTATCAAATAAATCCATGTGTATCTAGAAAAATTGTCAATAACAAAACAAAGCATTTGTAACCACCATAAAGATAAATGGTAAAGCTCCCACACATTAGAGTACACAATATCAAAAGATAAATGGTAACTTTGATAATTGACATGACTCGTACTAAAGACTAGATGGACTAAGACTTCTAAACAATTCAGGAAATAAGAAATGCAAAGACAAAAAAAATAAATGACCAAGACAGAAATGACGTAACATAACCTCCCATTGCCTCATGGCTACCCCAATCACCTTGTAAGACTTTAAGTCCTGAAAAACAAAATGTGTTGGATAAAAGATTATACAACAATTCAAGGGTCCGGTCAAACTACTATCAAAAAGAAGATTGGTATTAAGTACATGAAGGACAAAAGGAAGATTAAGGGTCTCAATGGCTCTAATGTCTCCCTTTCCAATAATGGAAGCAAGAGAACCATCAATGAGGGATCTTATCTCATCCAAGTAAAAGTTGATAGGAGGTGAAAGAGGCTCAGAATAACCACAATAAATAATCCAGGGATACTGTGATTACCTAAATAGGACATGATTAGTGATGGCACAAGCACCTGAGTGGACCAAGGTGGTAGAAGATGCATTGCCTACAGGGTTGGGTGCAACTTCCTTTTCTAAATGATTGAGGATTTTCCCATACTTCTCTCAAATTCAACCTTCACAACTACCAACTGCTCCATATTAAACTTTTCCTCACTAGGCCCTTTTTACCTTCTGGTATGTAACAACATTAGCACTTCCACCTTTCCTGTTATTTCTAAACCTACCAAACATCAAATGAGGTTGTCATTTCCAATAACTTTCCCTAGTATTCTTGGGCTTCTTGCAGATACCATAGATGCTTACCTTCTCCTTATCTTTACTACCTTTGGATTCACACCAGCATGAAAAAAATTGTCCACGGAACCACCATGAGATGCACTTGTCTCCTACTCTCTTCACTACTCACCAAGGAATATGTTGGGACAAAGTAACGTCATCCTTGGAGAGTATGTTTTGCCTTATAATGCCGTCGTATTCATGGTTGAGTTGTATAATAAATTCAACAACTTGTTTCTTTCAACCAACTTCCTATATGTCTTTGCATCCTTGGTGCTCTTCTACAAAACAAGGTTCAAATTTTCAATACGATAACTATCTTTTCGTGACCGACATGCCTTTTTTAAAGTATTTTTAAAAAGCTTTGTTTTTAATAATTAAATAACATAAAAAGGCCCCAAGGTGGTAGAAGACGCATTGCCTACAGGGTTGGATGCAACTTCCTTTTCTAAATGATTGAGGATTTTCCCATACTTCTCTCAAATTCAACCTTCACAACTACCAACTGCTCCATATTAAACTTTTCCTCACTAGGCCCTTTTTACCTTCTGGTATGTAACAACATTAGCACTTCCACCTTTCCTGTTATTTCTAAACCTACCAACCATCAAATGAGGTTGTCATTTCCAATAACTTTCCCTAGTATTCTTGGGCTTCTTGCAGATATCATAGATGCTTACCTTCTCATTATCTTTACTACCCTTTGGACTCACACCAGCATGAAAAAAATGGTCCATGGAACCACCATGAGATGCACTTGTCTCCTATTCTCTTCACTACTCACCAAGGAATATGTTGGGACAAAGTAACGTCATCCTTAGAGTGTATGTTGTCTTATAATGCCGTCGTATTCATGGTTGAGTTGTATAATAAATTCAACAACTTGTTTCTTTCAACCAACTTCCTATATGTCTTTGCATCCTTGGTGCTCTTCTACAAAACAAGGTTCAAATTTTCAATACGATAACTATCTTTTCGTGACCGATATGCCTTTTCTAAAGTATTTTTAAAAAGCTTTGTTTTTAATAATTAAATAACATAAAAAGGCCCCTTTAAAATTTTGAAAAAAAAAAACTAAAAATATAAATATAAAGCATGAGGTTCAAAGTACTGATACACCCCCTTCTGTTGTATTAGGTTGTATTGATATTTTGAACCTTACACAACAATTTCAAGTAAATCAATCTCCTGTCATAAAGACTTCAACATGGAGTAGTATACCACCAAAGACTTCTCACCCTATCTCAAATTATTGACTTCATTTTTCAGCTTGTATGCCCTAGCAACATTCATCTTCTAAGTTCTAAGAATGTCTCAACACTTCCTGTACTTCCTTGGGTGAATCCATCTACAGATAATACCTATTAATGTGAGGTTGTATTGAATTCACAAGCCATCCAATTACCATGTAATTTTCCTACCTCCACTTCTTATAAAGAAGAATTAGTCTCCTCAAGTTTCCTACCACTGTTTGCAAGATAACCTAGCTTCCCTATAATATACAAATAAATATGTATGGACTGAGCCCACTCCAAATAATTCGTCCCATCTAGCTTTACTACAGTCATAGGATTGTAAAAATTGTCTACGGTCCCTACTAGATCAACTCCAGGATTGTAAAAATTGTCTACAGTTTCTTACTATTGGTTGTAAGATAACCTCGCTTCCCTATAATATACAAATAAATATGTATGGACTGAGCCCACTCCAAATAATTCATCCCATCTAGCTTTACTATAGTCATAGGATTGTAAAAATTCTCTACAGTCCCTACTAGACCAACTCCAGGATTTGTACATTGCGTGGAATCAATTGACCTACAATTAGGACTGAGCCTACTCCAAATAAATATGTATGGACTAGGAGAAACTGGAGAAAGCGAAGCCACTCCAACCAGTAAACACCAAACAACCTCCAATGCAGATCGATCTAAACAAGGGCCCACCAGGGTTGGTTGACTTGGTTCAGATTTAGGGCAAAATTTTCCAGTAATCTTTCTGGGCAGCAAACAATACTCCTAAAGCATCACCAACCAGGCAAAATCAATTGTAGATGATCAGAAACTTAGTACTCCACACGCACTGCTGATCCTGAAGTGTATGGGTTGAAAGAAAAGAGAAAATGAAGGCGGCTTGGATCTGATACCAAGTTGATGAAAACTGCTAAATCTATGTTTTTTTTTTTTGATAAATTGCAACAAATCTATGTATTCAATCAAAGAAATTAATATGCCATTTGGTAAGTCTTTTTAGAAAGATCTTCTAGTAGCCCAAATGGTCAAAAGACGTATTGAGCTTTTGGGGTCTTGTCTTTAAAGACAAAGACTGTTTGGTAAGTGGCTCAGTCTATTGGGCATTTAAAAACACATTTAAAGGCTATTTATCACATGGAAAGACAAAAAATCTTCATTTGAAGCTTCTCAAAATTCGGCATTTTTTGTCTTTTTGGAAGTATCCATGCATCATCTTCTGGTCTTTCCATCTTTTGGTTACCAAACAGAAAAAGACCAATTTGTTGGTCTTCGGAGATTGCTGAAGCCTAGAAGACTGAACAGAAAGACTTGCCAAACGTCACCTAAAAGAAACTGATTTAGAATAAAAGGAAGAAGAGAAAGGAATAAGAAGAAGAAGAAGAAAAGAAGGGTTTAGAGAAAACAATAATAGCTGTCTCCCAGCCCCCTAGTTGAGTTTTATTAGATCCCATCATAATTAATGAGAGAATTATGTGCAATGTTGATAGCAGCTTGGTTGACACAATATAACATCATTGGCTTCTCACAGTGTATACCCAATTCATCTAAAAGTGGTCTCAACCACAAAAGTTCAGAAACTCCATGTGCCATTGCCCTGTACTTCGCTTCAGTTGAGGATCTTGCCACTACAGACTACTTCTTACTCCTCCATGATACAATGTTCCCTGCTACCATAGCACAGTAACCTGAAGTGGACCTCCTATCATCAGTACATCCGGCCTAGTCAGCATCAGTGTATGCTTCTAGCTTCATGTGTCCATACTTAGCAAACAGGATACCTTTCCCTAGAGTCCCTTTTAGATAGCACAGAACTCTCTCAGCAGCTGCTAAATGTGTATCTCTGGGAGAATGCATAAACTAACTGATTACACTAACTGCATAGGAAATATCTGGCCGAGTCATGCAAAGGTATAATAACTTCCCGACCAGTCTCTGGAACACTCCCTTATCAGGCAACAATTCACCTTCAGTAGCTGACAACTTATGATTTACATCTATAGGAGTAGAAGTAGGTCGAGCCCCCAGTTTCTCAGTCTCTATAAGGAGATCAAGAACATACTTCCGCTAAGAAATGAAGATACCATCCTTAGATCTGGCAACTTCAATTCCCAAGAAACATCTGAGTTCTCCCAAGTATTTAATTTCAAACTCAGTGTTAAGAAAGCTTTTGAGATAAACAACTTCCTGAGTATCATTACCAGTAACAACAATATCATCAACATAGACAATCAGAATGGTCAATAAGGAATCTCTCCTCTTAACAAACAAAGTATGATCCGACTGAGTCTGTGTGTACCCAAAAGCAACAAGAGCAGCCCGAAATCTATCAAACCAGGCTCTAGGAGATTGCTTGAGGCCATAAAGAGACTTCTTTAGTTTACAAACCTTTCCTTGCATCTCCTTCCCATACACCCCTGGAGGTAAAGACATATAGACCTCTTCATGTAGGCCCCCATTCAAAAAAGCATTCTTTACATCAAATTGATGAAGAGGTCAATCAAAAGCAGTAGCTAAAGATAGCAAAACTCGAACTGAAGTCATCTTGGCTACTGCGGCAAAAGTTTCTAAGTAGTCAATACCATACATCTGAATATATCCTTTAGCGACCAAACGGGCCTTATATCTCTCAACAATACCATCAAAATGATACTTAATAATGAACACCCACTTACAGCCAACCGGTTCCTTTCCCTCAAGCAAATCCACAATTTTCCAAGTATTGTTCTTATGCAAAGCATCTAGTTCAATCATCATAGCATCCCTCCATTCTGGTTTGGACAAGGCATTTGGGACAGATCTGGGAGTCACATGTGTGGAAACAGAGGCAAGGAAGGAATAGTAGGAAGGGGAAAGAAGGTTGTAGGACAGGTGTTTGGAAATGCAATGACTTGTACATTTCTGTTTGCCTTTGCCAAGGGCAATAGGGAGATCAAGGTCAGGGAAGGTATCCGAAGTGGTAGAAGAGGGCTGACCTATTACCTCAGTAGTGATGGGAGGAACAAGAGGCACATCTTAAGGCGTGAAAACAACTTGCATGTCTCTGAGTCTTTGTCTCTGGTACCACCTCTAGATAATAGGATGGGAAGGAAAAGCAGGGATAGATGACTCGACTAGAGGATACTCTATAGAAGATTCAATGGGAATTAGAAGAGGAACAGATTGTGACAATTCAAATAACTCCTTTGAATGCTCCCCCTTAAGAGAAGTACCAAAGAAAAGAACAGACTCTGCAAATGTGACATCTTTAAAAACAAAGTGAGTGCCACGAACCAGATGAAAACAGCAATACCCCTTCTGTGTGGGGGCATATCCCAAAAAGACACACTTGTGTACTTTAGGCTCAAACTTATGTCTTTGATGGCTGTGAACATGAACATAAAAAGTGCACCCAAACACCCTAAGAGGAAGAGAGAAGAGGTCCTCATTTGGGAAAAGCAAGCTAAAGGGAGTTTTAAACCCCAGAACTCGAGAAGGCATTCGGTTTATCAAGTATGTAGCTGTAAGGACAACATCACCCCAAAACTTAACAGGAACATGGGAAGCAAAAAGTAGGCTCCTCGCAACCTCAACCACATGTCTGTTCTTTCTTTCTGCCACTCCGTTTTGTTGAGGAGTGTAGGAATAGGAACTTTGATGAATAACTCCAAAGGTATCAAAGTAGGAGGAAAGACTCTTCTCAAAATACTCCTTTGCATTATCAGATCGGAATATTTTGATCCGAGTGTTAAACTAGGTACGTATAAGTTCATGAAATTTTTGTACAATATTTGATACTTCATTCCGGGATTTCATAAGGTAAATCCAAGTGTAACGAGAGAAATCATCAATAAGAAGAATGAAATATTTGTAACCCCCCATAGCAGGTAAATGATATGGCCCCCACACATCAGAGTGCACAATATGGAAAGGAGAAACAAATCTTTTATTAATCACTGAAAAAGATTGTCTACAATGTTTTTCAAGTTCACATGACTCACAATGAAGACTCGATAGGGGTATTCCCTTAAACATTTCTAGAAACAACTGAATCAAAGCTAAAAAAGACAAATGACCAAATCTGAAATGACATATCATGACTTTATTAACCGACTCTGATAAAACAGACTTCAAACCTACTCCACTAGGTAATCTAGGACTTTGATCAGAGACATCCAGCAAGTATATCCCATTCGCCTCATGGCCACTCCCAATCGTCCTCTGAGACTTCAGGTCCTGAAAAACACAATAAGTAGGAAAGAAGGTTATGCTACAGTTCATTGATTTTGTTAAACTACTAACAGATAAAAGATTAATGCTAAGTTTGGGAACATGAAGGACAGAGGATAATACAAGTGAGTCAGAGGCTTTAATATTCCCCTTGCCAGAGATGGGAACAAAAGGCCCATCGGCAAGAGAAATCTTCTCTTTACCCGAGAGGAGCTGGTATGAACAAAAAAGGTTGGGTATGCTAGTCATATGGTCTGATGCACCAGAATCTATGATCCAAGGAATTCTACGATTACTTGAGGCTGTAGCATGATTTGCAAAAGCACGAATACCTGAATGGGCAAAAGCGGATGTAGATGGGGTGCCTGAGGAGGAAGATGCAACAGTAGACTCCAAGTGGTTTATCAACTTCCCAAATCTCTCAAATTCTGCCTTCACTGCTGCTAGCTGTTCTACAGCAAATTTTTATTCACATTCAGATATTGTAGCAACATTTGCATTCTTGGGCTTTCCAGACTGACCACCCTTCTTAAAGTTGTTGTTGTTCCGAAACCTCTCAGGAAGAAGATCTGGATGAAGCTTCCGACAAGAATCCTTGTATGTTTCGATTTCTTGCAGTATTCATATATCACCTCCCTTTTTTTTCATTTAGACCCTTTGGTTTTATTCCAGCATGTGCAAAATGTTCTGGAGGAGGTGGGGTCTATAACTGTACATGTCGCCTGCTCTCTTCACTACTCACCATAGAGTATGCCTAAGCAAGTGACACTTCATCCTTGGCCAGGATATTCTGCCTTGTAATGTCAAATTCAAGATTGAGCCCTGAAGGAACTCAAACACCCTATTTCTTTCCACAAATTTCCTGAAAGTATCTGCATCTTTGGTGCTTTCCCATACAAATGCTTCCATAACATCTATCTCCTGCCATAGTGACTTCAACATCGAATAGTAGACAGCCACACTCTTCTCCCCCTGTTTTAAATTTTTCACATCATTCTTCAGTTTGTAGGCCCTTGCAACATTTAATTTCTGAGAGTACGTCTCTGTCACACTATCCCAAATCTCCTTGGCTGAAGTCATCCACAGATAGTGTTGACTTATGTGGAATTGCATAGAATTTACCAACCACCCAATAACTGTGTAGTTATCCTACATCCATTTCTCATATGTAGGATCAGTTTCATCCGGCATCACCTTACTACCCGTTAGAAACCCTAGTTTACCTCTACTACAGACATGGATCGTAATAGATTGTGCCCAAGCAAGGTAATTTGTTCCATCAAGTTTAATTGTAGTCACTCTTGTCAGAATGGAATCTACAGGACCAACCCCCGACACCGGGATCTGCTTCACCTCACTTCCAGATTGCTCCATCAATCAAACGAAAATCAAAAAACAATGTTTTCAACCTTTATAAACCTAACTAAGGTCAGCCAAGCACTCAAAAGTCCCAAAACTAGGGTTTCACCGTACCCGGCCTCTAGAGAGAAAGAGATAAGAGGTAGCCGCTCAAACCAGATCTATCCAAACCACTTCCAACTGTAGCCACCCACTTTTGGAGATAAAAAAGGAACCCTCCAAGCCTAGAGTGCCACACCCAAATATCCTCTTCAACCTGTAACTAGAAATTCTCTAGTCGGCTAGGGTTTTGGGAAAAAAAATCTGCAATCCCACTTTCTTGGCAACCTTCAGCCAGATTCTGACTCTCCAAACCCTCTACCAACTAGGCAAACAAGATCTCTGAATAATCAGCAATTTGTCTCTCCATACACCTTTCGATTAAAAAAAAGTGTATGGGAAAAAAAATAAAAAAGAAAGGGAAAAGCAGAAGGAAGACCCGCTCTGATACCAAGATGTGATTCAAACCAATAAAATTAGCAGAATATTTTATGTTAAAGCAAAAGAAAGTAAGGAAGAAGAAGGAAGATTGGAGAAGAAAAGAGAAAGAAATGAGGAATTCGATAATCTCCTCTTTCCCCCACTAATCTTTTAATAAACTTACATAATTTATAAGATTGCCCTCAAGTAGGCATCCACATCAGCACTATACTTAGAAAACATAAACAAGAGCTAAAGGCCAAATAAGAAAACATAACAAGAAAGAACTAATAAGAAAGAAACTAATGGACTAGGGCCCATTCGGCCCAGTCTCTCTACACCCCTAATGGTGTGGCTGCAAGAATAAATTATAAAAAAGACCCTTAGGCCATCACAACCAAAGATCATAAACAAAAGTAAAATAAAAGAAACAAAAGAATCCGGTATCATCCCAACATCTCAGCATACAGAAATTCACAAACCTGTCCATCAGCAATAATGACGAGGACATGATATTGCCAATTACTTCTCTCCACAATATCAATTGCTGCATCAATTATTGGAGCAAATGATGTTGGACCTGTACAACAAAACAATTGATGAGAACATAATAACAATTATAATCATACATAAAGGTCTTTTGAGATCCAATACCAATAGAGTTCGGCTTCGGTCAGGGCAGCGCCCATTCCAACAGCCTTTACAGCCTTGCATTGGGAATATCTCCGTATTTACGTACTTTATTTCATGGGGAGATATTACCGATGCAAGGTTGCAAGAGGCTGTTGGTACGGTGTGAGCACTGTCCTTCCCTGACCGAAGTCGATATCATACCAATATCACCTGCAATGGACTGCAGAGGGACAAGGATAGTGTATAGTTTTTTATTATGCAGTTTATGTGAAAGATAATGTTAATATGTTATATGAATCAGATACTTCTACGATTACTATCAACACTTAACAATTACTATCAGTTTTGTTCCCCTTGAACATGAATGTAGAAGGAATATGAAAAAACAAGATGTCAAATTTTCAATTGACTTAGAAGACAAAGTAAAAGAATTGACTTATCTAAGGCGAAGTAGAATTTCAGTACAACAATGCAGCTAGAGAATATCTTTCGCCAGACAATTTTTTATTTTCTTCCCACATTATGATGCTTTCCTTTCCTCTTTATGTTTCCCAAGTTCCAAACATGTTACTTGTTTCCCAGATTATATGGTTCAGTCAAGTTCCGTTGCAAATGTCCCAATCAATTTCTTCTTTTTTTTTGATAAATAACTTAATTTCAAACAAAACAAATCACCAACTACACCATAAAAGGGGCAGCAGGCCAAAGAAGAACAGCTACAAATCCAAACAGAACACAGAAAAAAACAGCCCAATAAGATACCCATACAGATCAATGCCTAGCCCCAGGCAACCTTGCACCAAATGATCCTTAAGAGCCCCTGCCCTAGCCAAAGGATCAGCCATAGAATTTGCACTTCTAGGCACCCAATTGAATGAGCTGTTCACTCTGTTGCCTAGAAATTGCACCTGTCTAACCAAGGGCCTGAACCTCCAAGGAATGTCTTCCTGCTTCTAAATCCAATATATAACTGTCTAGCAATCTCCCTCCACTTCCGCATCCTTCATCCCATGCATGCACATTAACTTCATATGTTGAATCATGGCCATCACTTGCACTCAAGGAATCTCCCTGTCCTATAGGGCCTGAAGAGCCAAGTAAAATGGTTCTGTTATGATCTTTAAGTACCCCCCTGTCATGAAACCCCCGGATTACTATGGCTACAACTTTCAAGATGAAAGTGTTGTATGTTTGTTCCTTGTTGTTTTGATGTTTCTTGGTTGTATGATGCTTATTGGTGTTGTTATTCCAAGTTTCATTAAGGTTTGAGTCATTTTGGAATAAGCCAAAATGCCAAATCACACTTGTGTTGTGCAGCGCAAAACAGAGTATTACGACTCTAGAATACTCTATTTTACTACAATAACAATGTATTCCGAAGACAAAAACAGAGTATTCACAGGTGACGTCCAAAATTGGTCTTTGCTTGCTTCCAAGTGGTTTGTTAACCATTTTATTGTGTTTTCAGGACCTACATGTAATTACCACTCACATTAGGGCACCAAACACTCAAATACCCAGAACGGACACAAATGCACCTCTTTAAGGTAATCTAAGTACACATGCCATATTTTTTATCATCAATCAATAAAATGAAAAGTAAACAATCGAAAAAAATCCTATTAGGGCTGAAATTGGGAGAAAGAAGATCCCAATATCCCACAGAGCAAGATCAGGTGTTGTAATTTCTAGGAGTCATGGTCACATAACCGAATAGCTTATATACATGATGAACAAAAATTTTCCAATAGAACATTGCCAAGGTCTAAAACTGATATTGCAGCAGAGATTAAGGAATATAGAAGTGGAGGGGAATTGTCAAACAATAATATTTCGGATGAAATCTCAGGACCAGATTCCTTGGCAGTTCAGGCATATTGTGAGGTTGTCTCATTCCTTAGGTGCCAGATTGAACACCTCATTCAACTGGATCCTTAGGAGTGTTAATATGCTAGTTGACTCGGCAAGAAATGGGGTAGAGAGAGCTTGCCCAGGACCGAGCTATAACTTGCAAGTAGGAATGGCAATGGGGTGGGGACCATACTCCCCATCGCCAACCCCGACTTTGAAACAAATCCCCATCCCCAATCCTGACCCCAATCCCCACTGGGCATAAAAGTTACCCTCCATCCCCAATCCCCGACGGTGACAAGTTCCCCGTAGGGGACCCAAATTTCCAAATTTTTTAATTAAAAGCTTTTTTGGAAAATATATTTACTTAAAATAAGGGAAATTTTTTTAATTAAATAATATTTAAAATATACTTTGATATATAATATAAATAACATTATAAGTAACATAAATAATATTATATATATTTAACATAAACAATATTTAATACATAATTGTGGTTAAGGCAGGGCGGGGACTTCACTCCCCATCCCCATCGCCGCCCCTGCCAAGGCAATCTCCATCCCTGACCCCATCAGGTCAGGGAGGCTAGGTACCCAGCAGGATGGGGAAAATTGCATTCCCTACTTGTAAGAGCTCTCTGTTTTATTTTCTTGTAGGTTTATGTAAAGGAAGTCATTGTAATTACAGGCTAGCTGCTTTTGTTCTGAGCAGTTTGGTTATCTTTTTATTTAATGAAATATTGTGTACTTATCAAAAAAGAATAATGGGTATACCATGTTAGGATTCCAAATATAAGACTATTATAACAGTATTAGTGCCTCTTAGTCCATTTTTTTGTCCTGAAAGTCAGACTTCCTAGACGTGCATTCCAATTCCTATGCATCACCATGCAATAGTACCAAGACCCCAAAGTATATATGGCTTCATTTTCAAGTCAAAGATTGATATCAGAGTGTACAGTAGGACTGAAACAAATTTTGGGTAAGTACTAGATGTGATTCAGTCCATAAGAAATAACAATAGAAACTGAAATTAGATAGAAGATAGAGAAGTAGAAGAAATCAGGAGTGAAAGAAGAAGAAATGAGAAAAGGGAGAAGGAGAAGAGAGATCAATCCATCTTCTCTCCTTTCTCCTAATTAGTTTTACTAATATAATCTCAATGGTTTAATTACAATGATGCCCTTAATGGGGCGGCCAGCTCATAAGCATAACTTAAAAGAAATAAAAAATGGTTAACACGCCCACATGAACAAGGCCCATTAACATAAACATAACAAATAAAAGAAGACAAAAGATAATAAGACACTAGGGCCCACTCGACCCAGTCTCTCTACAGTACTTAAAGAAAGGTGATGAATGCTCTTGCTTCTCAATAAAGTTAAAAGAGGAAACTGGAAATTAGTCACCTTCTTGACAACTAAAACATTACTTGGATCTTTCTCTAATCAGATCTTTTATAATTGTTTTGCATGTCTATTTGTCTCGTCATTTTCAGGTTCCTATTCTTAAATCCTAAATAACAAGATTGACTTTTAGTTTGTTTGGGTGCTTCTATTAGAGGTATGCATTGTGCAATTATCAACAAAGCCACAATGTAACCAATTCATGGTGACATTATGTAGAAATGTTAGGATGTTCATATTAGCAGCACTGAATTCCCATATTATTTCATAATTATTAGATGCACTCAGCCCCTAGAATGAAGTTTACAGCATAAGATAAGGAATAAGGAAGAACAACATTACAAACCTGCCAATTTTAAATAAGGAACAATCTCTCTATATCGTGCAAGAGCCTCCTCAAAGCCATGGCAACATCGAAAATCAGGGAAAAAGCTGAAAACATATTGATCATGTGTTGACACTACAAGGGAAAAGTAATCAGATAACCAGCTCTAAGAAAAGCCACGACATATTTCAGTTACAAATTCAACTACAAAACAAAACTAACCATCACCAAATCCAAAACAAGGTATCAAGTTGTCATCATCAAAAGGAGACAATGTACGGCCAATTATGGATATAGCTTGCTCATATGGGTTAGGAATGCCACCGATTGCATGAAGGCTTTTCCTGTTGAATGAATATTTACCTACAATCATTAAAAGATGATGTTTTCTTTTTCCTCAACTGAGGAGATTTTCCAAAATCTGATAACAGCATAGAGTAAATCAATCAAATATCACCTGTCCATTCATTGCTCTTTGTAAAGTCGATACCAAGGATTAAATTGGATGATTCGAGACCAGCTTCTCTCAATGCAGAAATAACCTGGAAATATGAGTACCACATCTCTATTTGTTCTTTTAATTTGAAACAGAACTACCACATGCAGCCTACTACTAAATGTATACCAGCAATAAAGGTAATGAAAACCTGTGATAATATTAGGTAACGAGAATCTGGAAACTAATAGTTTGGAAAAGAATTCACTGAAGGAGTTTACTTGAATGGACAGGAAATAAATATAAATGGCCAAAAATATAGGCATTTCCTCTACAAATGTCAGATTCCACTACAGTGATGGTGCCTACTATTGCCATGGCACTCATGGTACCAACACAGTACACTCTATATCAATGCACCATGCCATCTCATTAATTCAGTTAAATAAGATTATCAAATGGCATCCTAAAGGAAATTGAAGTCATGATAAACACCTCATCAACAGAGCTAAAATTATCAGGTATGTATGACAATTGCCGTGTACTCCTATAGTAAGGTTCCCCTGAAGTCCCTGCATAAGTTGGCCCCTGCAGAGTTTCATCATGGAAAGAGTCATATAGTGATTAGTGATTCCTGTGATAATATAGGTAGCAAAAATCTGGAAACTAACAATTTGGGAAAAGGATTCACTGAAGGAGTTAAAATGAATGGACAAGAAATAAAAATAACTGACCAAAAATATAGGCATTTCCTCTACAAGTGTCAGATTTCACAGACTAGAAAGCCAATCTCTCTCTCTCTCTCTCTCTCTCTATTTTTTTTCTTTTTTTTTTGTATTGCCTGTTCTTTTATTGATTTGGGGTCAAGGTAGTTAATGGCAATGGTACCACTATAGTGATGGTTCCTACTATTGCCATGGCATTCATGGTACCAACACAGTACACTATATCAAAGCACCATGCCATCTCATTAAAAAATTTAAATAAGAAAATGTTTTCCTGTTGTTCTTCAGTTAAACAAGATTACTAAATAGCATCCAAAAGGAAGTTGAAGTCATGATAAACACCTCATCAAAAGAGCTAAAATTATCGGGTATGTATGACGATTGCTGTGTACTATAGTAAGGTTCCCTTGAAGTCCCTGCATAAGTTGGCCCCCGTGGAGTTTCATCTTGGAAAGAGTCATCTATTGATTCCTTGTTCCCCATGGTATTGGTACTATACCTACTTCAAGAATAGTCCTGTAAAGAAAATCTGAAAAGAAAGTGTTAATGCTACAAATTATATCTTACAGACCTCACATATTACCTCCAATAAGCAAAGATTACTTTAAATGAAAAGTTTTAGTATATAAGATTTACATAATGATACAAAAAAGGAATCCTTCCTTGAGTATCTTTAAAGAGATGCATGATTGGACAAATGAAGTAAACAACTTCTTATGACGGAAATGGTGTGGTATAATGAAAATGAGTATAAACTTTAAAAGAATAAAAAGAAATGGTTCAACCGGTAGGTACAAGGCAAGACTTGTTTCTACAATCTCATTCAAACTCAGGAATTGATTATGAAAGAACTTTTGCTTTATAAATAAAGCTGATTTTCCCTAGTAATAATTTATTATCAATAAGACTTGGACACATAAGCTGGATATTAATTGTAGAGAACACTGATGTGGACCCCACGGCTGTGGTCCCCACTGTGCTCGTATGGCAGCACAGCATGTATTCTTTGTTAGTTATGTCAGTGTTAGTTGGTAGTTATTTCAGTTTGTTGTTACAGCTTGTTATTTCAGCTTTATTATTAGTTTATTTGCCATGTAAGCAATAAGGGCAATTCAGCCTTTTTTTACAATTAGTAAACATATAAATATTAAGAGTGGGTCGGCAGATCAGAACAATTCGACCCTCTCTCTCTCCTTTTCTAAAACCCTTCGTGTGCTTCTGCTTTTCTCCCTCTTTTCTTCTTCTTTTCTCTTTCTGAAATCTTTTCTTTTTACTTTCGGATTCAAGACTTATTGTAGTCTTGATCGACTACTTGGTATCAAAGCAAGGATTAGGGTTTCTCATGTGAGCCTGATCCAGCCAACCACATGAGAGTTGCCTAGGGCTGGGAGACTAAGAAGGAGGATCGGCTGATTCTTGGAGGCTACTGGTAGTGTGCGGCTACTACTAAGAAGATTGTAGAAGACTGGGAGAGTTCCAGTAGTCAGAAAGAATTAGAAAAGGCTTCGGATCCCCAAGATTAGGGTTTCGCATCAGACAGAAGGCGGCGGCCAGAGATCTTCTTTCACAAAGTAAGTTTTTTGCTTGAGAACAACCTTGAAAGAACCATCTTGGTCTATTCTGAGAGGTGCGGCTGAAACTTTTTTCTCTTTAGGGTTTTGAGAGAAAACCCTAAAATTCAGAACTGTCGATTGGTTTCAGATCAGATCTGAACTGGGTTCACCCTAAAATTCAGAACTGTCAATTGGTTTCAGATCAGATCGGAACTGGGTTCATACAAAATTCTGTTTTCCCCTTGTTTGTGGAAGACCTAGGCCAGCTGTTATCAGTTGCTTAGGTGTTGTTTCCTATTACAGTAGCTTCAAAAGTTTTTGATTGCTAATTCTTAACCAAGAACGGAGTTCAAGAATCAGGGGGAAGGTGATTTTGGGACTAGCAATTCTGGTAATATGTCTGAGAATGCATTTCAGATTATAACTGTGAGGTTTGATGGATCCAACTACTTAGAATGGGCCCAATCGGCCATGATGGCTATTGGGGGTAGAGGAAAACTTAGCTACCTATTGGGAGATGTGAAAGAACCATCTAAGGAGGACCAAATGTATACCAAATGGGTTCAGGAGAACTACTTGGTTATGACATGGTTGTGCAACTCTATGCAGCCACATATCAGTCGAAACTATTTGTGGGCAAAAACAACCAAGGAAATCTGGGATGTCATGAAAGAGACCTACTCCCAACCCCTTAATGTTGCTAGGGCCTATGAATTGAAGTGTGAGGTTAATAACCTCAAGCAAAGAGAGAAACCAGTCTCCATTTACTTCTCTATTTTGAAATCTTTGTGGCATGAAATTGACCATCTAGAAACACTTGAGTGGGAAAGTCAGAATGATGCACAGACTCATAGAAAGCAAGTGGAGACTAATAGAGTTTTTGAATTCCTAGCTGGTCTAAATTCTGATTATGATATTGTGAGACAACAGATACTAACAAGGGACAGTGTAACCTTATCTCAAGCCTACTCATTGGTGCATAGTGAAGAGACTAGGAGAAAGGTTATGATGCAGCATCAGCCCTTCCCACCAGCCTTGGCAGTAGTTAAACCTAAGTCTGGGGGTGATACAGAAAATGATATAAAGAAGGAAAATAAGCGGGATCTAGTGTGTGAACATTGCAAGAAACCTAAGCATACTAAAGACACATGTTGGAAGCTGCACCCTCATCTAGTCCCAACAAAACTGAGGAACAAAAGGGGTAATGCCCATATGGCTGTTAATACCGATTCTACATCCTCATCGGGCACAAAAGGCACGCCTCTAGACACCTTAGCTGTTGTTCGGGCTGCCCTAACACAATTGGAAAAGGAAGTTGGGAATTCAGCTCAATCATCTCAGTCATCATCAGCTCCTTCCACATCAACCTTTGCTCATTCAGGTACTCGGGCCTCAGCTTACCATGCTTCAGCTCCAGGTAACACTAAACATTGTTGGGTAATAGACTCAGGTGCATCTGACCATATGACTAGCTTGCCATCATTGTTCACTACCTACCACTTATCTTCTGGTAGAGATAAAGTGTCCATTGCTAATGGTTCCCTTGTTCCCATTTCTGGCAAGGGAGACATCAAGTTGTCTAATACCATTTCCTTATCCTCAGTTTTGCATATTCCTAAGCTTGATACTAACTTGCTTTCAGTCAATAGTATTACAAAACATCAGAACTGTTCAGTAACCTTCTTCCCTGACCGATGTGTTTTTCAGGACTTGGAGACAAGGAAAGTGATTGGGACTGGCCGTGAGACGAATGGGATCTATCTGCTTAGAGAGAGTTCTCATTGGAAAGATCATGAAGATAAGAAGTCTTTTGTTTCTCAGTCTGTTAGTCCGGTTATGCTTTGGCATAATCGGTTAGGTCATTTATCCTTTCGGTCTTTGAAGAGTTTGTTTCCTAATTTGTTTGAGTTTGTTCAGATGTCAAATTTGAGATGTGAGAGTTGTGAGCTTGCAAAGCATTGTAGAACATCTTATTCCTTGAGTAATAAAAGAAGTAGTAATTCTTTTGATGTTGTGCACACCGATGTTTGAGGCCCGTATCACATCCCTTCTATGGGGGGGTACAGATATTTCTTGTTGTTTGTTGATGACTATACCCATTTTTCTTGAGTCTACCTTATGCGTTCTCGAGATGAGGTTCCTGCTCTGACCCAGACCTTTCATCAGATGATTTTAACCCAGTTTGGGGTCAAAATCAAAATCCTCAGATCTGATAATGCGAAATAATACTTTACCAAGCCACTGGCCTCTTATCTACTTGATCATGGGATTATTCACCAAAGTACTTGTCCTTATACACTACAGCAGAATGGGGTTGCCGAGAGGAAGAATAAGCACATATTGGAGGTGGATAGAAGCATTATGTTTACCTCCAATGTGCCTATCCGTTTCTGGGGCGATGCTATTCTTACAGCAGTGTATCTCATTAATCGAGTTCCTTCACGGGTTCTTGACATGAAGCCTCTGTTTACCCTTTTATACCCCCATGAAGAATTATTTACTATTCCCCTTAAAACCTTTGGTTGCACTTGCTTTGTTCAGATTCTTGGACCTCATCGTTCTAAAATTGACCCTAAGGCCTCCAAGTGCATTTTTCTCGGTTATGCACAAACTCAAAAGGGTTATTGCTGCTAATGAACCTACTTCCGGGAGGACATTTGCCTCGATGGATATTACTTTCTTTGAGGAGGTACCCTATTACCCTAGGGTTTCTCCTCAGGGGGAGTCAAAGTGTCAACAATGGCCCTTAGCAGTTGATCCACTACCTTAATGAAATTAGGTAGATCATGACCAATACGCATGCTCAAACAGACAGAAACAAGGATAAAAATGCCACAGATGGTCTTGCTAGACTGGGAAGTGATACAGCTTTTCAATAGTGTCATGATCCTCACTAAAGTAGGCTTTTTTCCCTTTTGTGTCTTTGTGTGTTTATGAATTGGGTAGGACTGTCTATCTATAACTATAAGACTATGTATCTCTGTACACCATCTCATGTAACTTTCTGTCATATAGCTTCAATGCAATCAAGACCTACGTTACCCAAATATGGAAAGACACAGTTGTGCCAGGTATCGGACATGGAATTTACAGTAAAAAAATAAGTAACCAAACCAGAAAATAAATTCTGTTCCTGACAGTTTTTCCAAGCCATGCCTGGATACCATAGTTGGTAGAAAAGGCCTCAAAGTTACTAGTTAATCTCTCTTTGATGAGAGTTCACAAACCCACAATTTGTAATGTGTAACAATACTCTTCTGCATAGATAGGACTTTGCACATCTAGAATTCCTAACCTACTCCAACTATCTCATGAAAGAATTATAAAATCAAAACAGTGCATGCCTTCTTTTGGAAGGTTACAATGTAAAATCAAGTTATACTGATGATTAATGACGCATAACAGGCCATTACCCAATGTTGGTCCCAGCTATCTGAGATCTCGGGAGGGGTAGACTAGATATGGTCCTAACCTTTGGCATCCTGAAGTTAAATAGAACATACTTGGAAGCTTCATCATCTAGGACTGCATATTCGGCGTTTCCCGTTCAAAATAATTTAAATGATCATTTCAAATCAACAAGAACCAAGCATGAACCAGAAAAAGTTGATATAGTCAATCAGAACAAATTAGCTTGCCAGGGTCCAACTGCCAAACAGCCACCAACTTTTAACAATTGAGTTCCAAGAAGAAGAAGAAAACGATTTCTTCACATATCTCTCTTTTCAATCAAACTGCAAGTGGAGAGATTTCTTCCGCAGCCTCCAAATCCACTGTAAATTCTTAATCTTTTGTTACTTCAATAGCAAGAAAACCATAAAATCCACCCAAGAGTTCATTTCAAGTAACTTTTACTTTCTGTGAATCTTATATCCACAATTAAATGGTCAAGCAACGCAAATGCACCAACGAACAGAAGAGGAAAAAAAAGAAAGAAAACCAGGAAAAGAGTTCTAGTTGAAACATTGAATCTATAAATCCCCACTAGTTTAAAAATTGAAATTTAGTTCTTAATTTGTTCTCCCTTAGCCTACACTGAGATTCTATTATGGCCTTATAAACAATTCTCCACTGGTTCAAAGAGGCCCCAGCAATTTGAGGCACAAGGAAGGTTAATTCCCTCCAACCCATAACGTCAACTACAAAAACAAACAGATATATAACTAAAACAACATTAAAAAAATGAAGTTCAACAAAAAATCTGAATGAAATAACAGTTAAACAGTCTTGAATTTAGAGAAACAGATATATGAAAGACGAATGAACAAAAAGAAATTAAAACACTGAACAGAGATAAATTTATTATAAAAATAATAGGAAGGGAGAAAACCATGAACTTCACCTTCTCGGATTTGCACTTGCAGAGGTGGGCTGGCTATTCCATGAATCTTTCGTTCTTTCCCGTAAGAAAAGCCAAACTACTTTTAGAAGTCATGGACGTATCATCATCCTGATCCACCTCTGCGACTTTTTGAGTTGGCATGTGAAAAAGTTTGGCTGTGTAGGAGCTTCTTCCGGTTGACACGATACCCCCACTCAATTCCTGGTTTGTATTTTCAGTTAAGGATTATTGCTTGTAAATACTCTCTTACCCCTCAACCATGGTTACGTGTGTCATGCGCATAAAGCTCCCAAGCAGCCAAGTTTTTCTAATGTTCTCCTCGATATAGATGCCTCAGACACGCATCTCTCCGCATTAAAAAATTCATGGAATATGGAGCAAATCTCGGAGCTAAAATCGAGTCGGGAATCGGTGGGCCAAGATTCAAAACAGTTCGAGAAGGGTTGGTACGTTTTCTAAGTGGGGTTGGACCGATTGGTACTTGGTAGGTCAAATTTGGTATCCGATTCGGTAGGTTAAGTTTTGGGATCGGATTCGGTGAGTCTGACTGCTTTCACTCTTGATGTGCAATTGTGCAAAGTGTTGACCCGGAACCGGGCCAGTGTTGATGTTTTCTTATTGGATCAAGAGTCAAGACCGGGTCTACAATGATAGATCCAGACCAGACCGGGTCGACAATGATAGCCAGTAGTCTGGTCTGGATCTATCATTGTAGACCCGGTCTTGACTCTTGATCCAATAAGAAAACATCAATACTGGCCCGTTTCCGAGTTCCGACCTAGTAACCTAGACCCTATGCTTATCCTGAAACAAGACTGATCCAAGTATATGAAACTCTACCTTTCTTATATCTTGTATAAAATGACAATTGTAAGCATCTATATTTATCTATATATCTGTATTATATATATTTTGTAAATATATTATATCATATTATATACGATAAAAATTGTTTCTATATCATATTTTGTAAATATATTATATCATATTATATATGAGATAAAAATTGTTTTTATCTTATATATTATATTATATCGATACTAGTGTTGGTTTTTTATGAAGGGTGATTTGGTCCTCTAATAATATCATAACATGTGGCATCGTTGAACAGTAGAGTGACACCTCGGTACCATGAAAGCAAACTCCAGGAGCACTTCGGACAGCACCTCGAACCCACCTTGGCATTAACTTGGCAGGCCAACCTTTGAGTAGCTCAAATCTGGTTAGCGACCTACCCGATGTGGCGGGCGACCTCCTCCATAGTTGGGTCATCATCCCCAATTCCCTCAGGATCACGACGCCACGTCAACGAAGCTAATCTTCGCCTCACCCATTTCGAACGGAGCCAGATAAGCATTATCAACTTACGTGAAGTCCATCTCTAAGTGCAAAACCACCTCCAGATCAAACGGGCAAGAGATCTTGGACACGCTTTGTGAGGCTCATGATAGCTTGCCTATATAAAGGCCTCAACTTCAACTTCACAAGGTACGCGCAATTTAGCTCTCACAGGTTCTAACTCTCTAGCTTTCTTGCTATCAAACATTAGTTCGCTAACTTAAGCATTGGAATGCCAACCCTAGGTAAAGCAACCCAGACACTCTGATCACTTCTTTCTTGTTGCTCAACCAAGGGAACTGGCAGATCATGCACCATCAATTGGCATCGCCTATGGGAAACGCTACACAAAAGCCTTATTCTCACACTCTCTCTCTAATTACAAGCTCAATGGCATCTTCCAGAAACAACCCCGTCAACAATGCACACATTGATGGAGCAGTCACAAGGGGGCAAGACTAGCACACCGTGCACATTGAGGTCCCTTCTATCACTATCGAGCAGTTCACTGTGCCCCTAACCCTACCAAGCATCCTTACCGTGCAGAATCCCAACCTCCCTCATCCCACCATGAACGTGCGTCTTCCAACAATCGAGCCCTCCATGGTTCCCATTGGGATTTATGGCTGCCAGTTTCATGAGATGGTGCAATTTGTCTACGGGATAAACCTGTAGATAAGAATGTTAGAAGGTCATTTTGCAACAATAGAAGGGATGCAATAGCAGTAGCAGCAATGACACCAACAACATCAAGCTGTCGGGCAATACGTGAATTAGAATCAACAGCCTGGCGACCAAAACCATAACCAAGTACTAGACCCACCTCGCCGCCATGACGATACGAACTAGGTTTCCACTGTGGAATCCACCCAAGCTATGACGTCCAAGGCCACGAGCTCCACTAAGGGGTCCAGGAGAAGGCGTCGCAGACGTGTAAACCGCAATGTAGGAAGGAGCTACCTCGTCCCGGATGACGAGGAGGCAGAAAAGAAAGAAGAGGAGAAGAAAGAGGCGAGCCAGATCGCCACCTCGTCAACACAGCCGGTGACTTGCACTTTGCCACTAGCCATTGAAATCCTCATAGCCCCACAACCTAAGGACTTCAAGGCCCCTAGCCTGAAATCTTATGACAAAACAACCAACCCGGTCAACCACCTCGATAGATTCCAAGCCCTGATGTAGCTATATGGGGCCAACGACATGAGCCTTTGCATGGCTTTTCCAACCACCTTCCAAGGCACAGTTCAAATGTGGTATTCGGGACTGCCCGCAGGCTCAATTAAGAGTTGGAGCCAGTTCGTTGACCTCTTCACCACTCACTTTGCGACTAGCAAGCAACATCCGAAGTCAGCGACTTATCTTCTGAACGTGGTCCAACAACCTAATAAGAAGCTTTGGACTACATCAAGCGGTTCAACCTAGAGTGACTTCAGATACCCAACCTCGACCTAGCCGTATAGCTCACCGCGGAGGTCAATGACGTCTAACATCCTGACTTGCACTAGGAGGTCGAGTTGAACCCTTTGGCCTCTATGGAGGAGTTCCTCAACCAGGTCGCCAAGTTCACGAAGGCCAAAGAAGCGCTCAAGTCTCGGTTAGAGTCGAGTGGAAAACGAAAGAGATCAGAAGATGAGCTAGGGAGCAGCAAGTAGAGGCACAGCAGGTCCCCTTGTAACTGACGTAGCAGGTCGTCGTGGAGAAGAAGCAGATCCCCTTATAGAGGTTGTAGATCCTCAGGCCGGTTCTCGCACCCCTCCCATTCAGAACCGTAACTACACTGCGCTGAACGCAAAAGAGGGGAGAAATCCTAATGTAGATATAAAGACAGTCGAGTATGTTAAATGGCCACCTCGGATGAGAGGGGACCCCACTAGTAGAAACCCAAATAAGTACTGCCATTTCTACCAGTACATCGACCATGACATAGAGAATTGTCGTAACCTTAAGGATGAGATCGAGGAGTTGATCCGTCGAGGTTACTTGAAACAATTCATCAAGCAAGAAGGCTGACACTAACCTGCTAGCCATCTAAGAGAAGTGTCAGAGTAGTTGAGTAGGGACCAGCCTCCATGAGACCCACCACCAGCAGAGTGGCTCATTTGTGGAGTAATGAACATGACCATGGGTGGGCCCATCGTGGCAAGATGCAATACATCAGCCGAGAAGAACTCAGTTCGAGAGCTCGTGCATGAGGAGAAGAATCTGGAGGAAGTAATCTACTTTACTGAGGATGACGCTCGTAGGATCCAGTATCCACATGATGATGCCTTCAGGGTCAAGTTAGTGATAAATGACTTCAAGGTAAAGTGGGTTCTGGTCGACTCTGGAAATTCGACAGATATCAACTTCCTGGAGGTGTTCGAGAGGATGGAGCTGGAGAGGAAGGACCTGCCATCAGCTGACGTCCCCTTGGTCGGCTTTAACGGAGAAGTAGTGTGGCCTCTAGGGCAAATAGGAGTACTAGTGACAGCAAGCTCACCACTAAACCAAGTGCACTTCTACTACAACTTCCTAGTGGTTACAACTCACTCGCACTACAATGCTATCTTGGGCCAATCGATCCTACACACCCTCAGAGTCATGGTGTCAACCTACCATTTATCGATGAAATTCCTGGCAGATATTGAGTTGGAGTGGTGCAAGGTGATTAGCTCGAGTCTCAAAAATGCAACGTGGCCACGCTAAAAGGGAAAGGAAAGCAGGCTATCGACGTCAACTTGGAGCTGCCTCGGATAACGGTGATGAGAGAGCTCGCCCTACAGAGGACACTGTCCTGGTGCTGGTCTAAAATACTAACCCCGCAAAGATGGTGCTGATTGGAGCCTGCCTCAAGGGACCATTGCGCTCTCAACTAGTATGTTTTCTAATTAATAATTTCGATGTTTTCGCTAGGTTGACAACAAAAGTGCCCGACATAGACCCCTCTGTCATAACTCATAGGCTGAATGTTGACCCTTTAGTCAGACCAGTCTGATAGAGGAAGAGGAACCTCGCCGAGGAGCGGTGGAGGGTAGTAGACGAGGAGGTAGGAAAGCTCCTCGCAATAGACTTCGTTAGAGAGGTCCAATATCCAAGTTGGATTGTAAATCCAGTGCTCATGAAGAAAGCCAACGGCAAGTGGCGCATGTATGTTGACTACACTGATCTCAATAGAGCCATTCCAAAGAATAACTTCCCATTCCCTATGATAGACCAACTAGTAGATGCAGCCTCAGGGTTCGAGTTGTTGAGCTTCATGGATGCTTACTCTAGCTACAACCAAATCTAGATGGGTCCAGCCAACCAGAAAAAATTGCTTTTGTAACTAAAACAGGCTTGTACTATTACAAAGTTATTCCCTTTAGTTAAAAAAAACACTAGGGCGACCTACCACTGTCTTGTAAGAAAAATATTTTTTGATTTGATTGGAAATAAAATAGAAGCTTATGTTGATGTTATGGTTGTTAAAACCCAGTTTTCGATCTTTTTAATTTTTTACCTAAATTATGATTTTAACATTCTAAGAAAATATAACATGAAGCTCAACCCAAACAAGTGCATCTTCAAGGTCACATCAAGCAAGTTCCTTGAGTACATAGTGAACCGACGTGGCATCGAAGTCAACCCGGATGAAATTTAGGCCATCCTAGATATAAGACCCCCTAGGTCAATTAAAAAAGTTCAAAGGCTAACAAGCCCGATAGAAGCTCTGAACCGGTTTATGTCTAAGTCGGCTAGGTGATGCATTCCGTTCTTCAAAGCCATAAAAAAGAACAAAGACTTCGAGTGGACCGAAGACTAATACCCTGCATTTGAGGAGCTAAAAGGGTACCTAAGTTCAACACCCTTGCTAACTAGGTCGAAACCTAGAGATGAGATAAAACTCTACCTCTCTGCGAGTAACGAGGTAGTCAGCTCAGTTCTAATTCGTAAGGTGGACAGGGTGCAACAACCTGTTTACTACGTAAGTAAAGTCCTGTACGTCGTTGGGACTAGGTACTTGAACATCGAAAAGCTAGCCTTCTCGCTAGTGCTAACGGTCATAAACTGCACTCTTACTTTCAGGCCCATACCATTGTAGTCTTGACTGGTCGACCTTTAAGGCAAGTCGTTTAGAAGTTCAAGGTCTTGGGAAGGTTAACAAAATGGGCAATTGAGCTCAACGAGTATGACATTTGGTTTGAGCCGCGCCTAGCAATTAAGGCCCATGTCCTGGCAGACTTCGTTGTCGAGTGCTTGTTCAGCACGTAGGCCCCTGATATTGTCGAGCCCGTGGCCACCTCGGAGGCATCTACTAGTGCAGTGCCCGATCCGACTTGAAACAAGGAGCCCTAGATCCTTCATGTGGATGGCTCATTTAACCAGCACGGAAGCGGAACTAGGCTAATCCTCTATGGACCTAGCAAGGTGAAGTTGGAGTATGCTCTCTGATTCGTGTTTCAAGCTTCGAACAACGAAACTGAGTATGAGGCGTTGATAAACGAGCTATCATTGGCAATGGATGTTGGCACAAAACATCTTGTGGTGTGCAACAACTCCCAACTAGTGGTGAATCTAGTGAATGGGAAGTATGAGGCCTAGGAGCGGGTCATATTTGCCTACCTGGCCAAGGTTAGAGTGCTCCTGCCCGACTTTCACTTTTGGTATATGCAACAAGTTTCGAGGTCCGAGAACACCGAGACCGACATGCTCTCGAAGATGGACAGTGCAACAGACATCACGAAGAGAATAGTTTACATTAAAAACCTACCATGACCTAGCATAGAAAAGGGTGAAAAAAGAGGTCGCTCTTGTTTTGGCTACGGAACCAAGCTGGATAGACCTGCTCATTGACTATGTGCACCACGGGACCCTACCAATAGAATGTAGCATAGCTCGGAGGGTAGAGCAGTAGTTAGCTCGCTATGTTATCATTGGTGAGTAGTTTTACCGCAGGTCGTTCACGCTCATCTATTTGCGTTGTTTGCTTCCAATAGAAGTTTACCAGGTGTTATGCGAGATCCATGAAGGTTTTTGCAGAAGACACTTGGGGGGCAGGGCACTAGCCCAGAAAACCCTACAACATGCCTACTACTAACCCACAATGAAGGTGGGCGTAGTGGAGTTAGTTTGGAAGTGCAACAAATGTCAGCGACACGCTAGCATACCACACCAACCCGCCACCAACCTAAGATACCTTACTAGCCCGTGGCCATTCACAAAGTTGGGGATAGATATCCTTAGTCCCTTCCCACCTGTGATCGGGCACAGGAGGTTCTTAGTAGTCGCGGTCGACTATTTTACTAAGTGGGTGGAAGCCGAGCCGCTAGTGTCAATCACAACATGGAACATGCAGATTTCTTTTCTGGAGGAACACCATCTACAGATTTGAACTCCCCAGTGTGTTGATATCAGACAACAAGAATTAGTTTGAAGAAATCAAGTTTCAGAACTGGTGTGTCGAGATGGGAATCCAACATAACTTCACTTCGGTGGCCCACTCCATGCGAATAGTTAGGCCGAATTGACGAATAGGGCAATCTTTTGTGAACTGAAAGCTCGACTTTCCCGAACTAAGGGCTTGTGGGTGGATGAGTTACCAATGTTCTCTAGGCCTACCAAACTACCATCAAGATGGCAACCAGCGAGACTCCTTTTAACCTAACGTACGGGGCAGAGGTTGTCATCCAATCCGAGATTGAAGTGCCAACCTTGTGGTTTGAGATGTACGATGAGGAGGCTAATGAGGATGAGCTACAGACTAACTTCGACCTAGTGGAGGAAGTTCATGACTTAGCTTACATTCAGACCATGGCATACCAACAATGAGTAGCTCGGTACTATAACGCCCAAGTTAAGAACACCAGCTTCGATTTGATGACTTGGTACTCAGGAAGGTTATGGTACCTGAGCCCAGCATGGGAAAGCTAGATCCAAACTAGGAAGGCCCCTATAGAGTACTCAAGGTGATTGGCGAAGGCATGTATAAGCTTGAAACGTTAGAGGGGAGGTAGGTACCTTGTGCATGGAACGTTGATAACCTAAGGAAATACTACCTATGAGCTCAGAAGTTTCAAGCTGCATCCGTAAGAACAAAGGTATAGACTACTTTCTACGATGACCTGGTCAAACTGTTAAATGAACAAGGGGAAGCCAAACCACTTTTAGCTCTAAGGCCCCATATGTCGACCATGGAAGACATCGAAAGTTCAGTAACTCGACAGTGCTTGTACTTAGTTGAGGAATAAGTAAAAGATTGCGGAATAAGGGGGCGAATTTCAAAAATTTTTCTCTCCCTTCAATTGGGAATCGCATTCCCTATTTAGAAAATCATATTTTCAAGGATCATTCTTGAACCATAAACTGAACCAGATCTGAACCAAAAGGAGTAGGAGAGGATTATACCTGATACGAAGAAACAGTATCCCCCAATGAAGGTGTTCAAGCCCAAGGAAGGATCCAAAGATTGCTCCCACTAAAGATGGTGCAGTGCAGGATGGAGCAGAATTAGTAGTGTTCTTCTCCAAGAACTTTGTCCTTCGCAAGAAACAGTAGGATGGCATGTGAGCACAACTTCCTATCAATTCTTCCTTCAAGAACTGATGTCAAGATCGAATCTTGACTTCTCCCACAACTGGAGATCGAACTGGCAAACAGGGCAGCAAGAAAGAATTCTACAGGGTTGCTTAATTCTTTCTTCTGTGATTTCAGCTCTGAAGAGGATCTGATTATGTGTCTTCTAAAGGCTGCCGCCCCCTCCTTCTTTTGTTAACCTAAAAGATCAGCACCTAATCCAATTAGGAGCTGCTTATCCAAATCATATTTGGATCAACCCTCTCTTTAGGTGATAAGGATAAACCTTTATCTTATTTGTAGATTAGATTAGCTTTGTCCTATCTGCTAATCCATCTCAGAATTCGCCCCATAATTAACTAATTAAATAGCCCAGTTCGAAATGGGCTTTACGCCCATTAAGCTTATGTGCTCACTTAACCTTCCTAACTGCTGCCCAGTTGGGCTTCCTTGTATGGCGTGGGACCCAAGCATTGATCTACACATCAGCCACATAGGTTCGGCCCAACCTTTGTTACAAGGCCTGGCTGAATACACTGTTATGGACAGTGCACCCCCTGAAACCCATCAAATGGGCTCTATGGGCCCAACATTTACCCTAAGTGGTCTCTGGGCCAAGCCACCTTGTAACACCCAGGGACTGTGGGCAGATGCAAGATTAGCCCATCAGGTATTATCCTCAATGGTCTTACACTTAACCTCTCAGCCCATAATGATCATACACTACCCGACAAGAGAGGACCTCTCCCTCGGCTACAAGGAACAGTGTTGCACTCTCTACTTATATGGATCCCGGGAATTAAAACCTTCTTGCAAACATTTTAGAAACCATAATATATATACTTTTCTATCTCATATAAAATATACTTTGCAAAACAAATCTCAATGGTTGAAATCGGCTGCCAGCAGTCTTGGTTTCCATCAGTGAGAGTGCATCCCCGATCGTTACCTTTGTCCGACAAAGGGGCTGATCCTGTCACTATAATCATCCACTCAGATGAGTTCTCAGACTGTCCCAACATACCCAGGTTTTGACCCCCGCTAAGGATCTCACTGATTGGTACATCAAAGATAGCCCAATCCGACACCTAGTGCAATATCATAATCGAGTGTAGGGGTCGGGTGTAACTTTCCAGTTTTGCCCATCATCTCCAAGGTCTAGAGCAATACTGGAAATCTGGTCCAGTTCAAAGATTCAATTAATCCTACACTGTATGTGCCTAGGGTATCATCTTGGCAACTGAGACAGGCCACCCCAACTGACTTGGTGGCACCACAATGTCAACCTTATCAGGATAGGTCTCCCTAGACCGACCCACTGGCTGTGAACATTCTAAACTAACACGAGTCTCATTAAGTATCCAGTTTAAGGGTATTACACAGAAACATACCAAGGGAACATGAATCAAATATGCACTTTTATTCATTTACAATAAACTCATAAACTACATCATATTGATTGAAGCTAAGGGCATACAAAACTGTTTAACAATGTCGACCATGGAAGACATCGGAAGTTCAGTAACTCGACAGTGCTTTTACTTAGTTGAGGAGATGCATAGTTTGGCAGTGTTTTGACTTAGATGAAATCACAAGTTTAGTCGATTTGTCATCTAAGCATTGGTGCACCTCGACAACCTTGAATCACGTTTTAACACTTAGCCTATTTTCTAGAGATAGAAAATAGAAGGCGAGAAAGGGGGGCACGATATATGCAAAAATCCAATCTATTAAATAATAAAAGAAGTACATCATTACTCAAAAAAAGAAGAAGAAAGAAACAGATCTTTGTGAGATTGTTGAACTTGAAGGTTTGACGTACAATATATATAGGGGGTCCAAGAAAAGAGGTAAGAAGTTCAAATATTTCCTGGCTCCTCAACGCCCACATCGTCAACTCCATTGGTGTTAGTACCAGCTTCGCCAACCAACTGCCCTTGATGTCCTCAACAACCTTGTCTTCCCCCTCAGAGTCAGGCTCCTGGTCGACCCAAGTCATCATCTCGTCAATGCACATCAAACTCTTCAGCTTGGTCAAGTCGAAGTCGGGGTACATCGAGGCCACCAACATTCGGCTTGGCTCGAAACCCTGACGAAAGGCACCTATCCCAAACTCCTTCCTCTCCTTCAAAAATTCAAGCGAGGTCTTGAAGTCTTTGATAGCTCAGACCTCGGCAGCACGGATGTCATCGAGGAGCTTCCCCTATAGCCCCACAAGCTCGGCCTCCTTCTCTCGTAAGTCATGGCCCATGGTCTCTAGCTCATCGATCAACTTCTTTCTCGATTGTGCTTGCCAAGTCGGCACTATGACTTTGTTCCTGAACAATCTCAGCCTTCGGGTAGTGGACAAGTCGGTTAGCCCATTCCAAGCAAGATCGGTTTTCCATTGCCTCCTCTTCAAGAGCCTGGGTCCTAGCAATTCCCCTCTCAGCCTGCCCCAGCTATGCGTGGGCCATGGTGTTCGCTTGAGAAAAAAGAAACAGTGTATCAGCAACGAGCCAAAATTTTGCTAACTGCAAAGGAAGAGGTTGGACACATACCACTAGAAGGCAACACATAAGCTTCCCACCGAGCTCACCAAGACGTGATTCATGGAGCTCCGTGGCCTCTTCTGGAAAGACGACCTCCTTGCTCTTTACTAGGGCAGTCCGGAAGTCCATGATGGTACGTCTCTCCTCAATAACGTCCATGGCGTCCGAAGCAGTGGTCACCCCGGCCCCGAGCTGTGGAAGGGGCTCTTCAGAAGTTCGAACGGCCTCGGGTTCTAGCAAGGTCCTCTCTGTCTAGTCTTCCTCAATGAGGTCTACTACCGGCATGGCTTCAACTGCACTATGCCCGGCAAGCTCAGAAGCAATGACTTGAGGAGGCTTTTGAGGAGTCACCTTCCTCTTCTTTCTCTTCATAGCTTGGAACAGCCCGAAAGTTGGCACACTCGACATGTTTTCTACATGAGAAGTCAAAGGATAAGTCAAAACAAAAGAGGAAAGGAATATGCCAAAACCTAAAATGATGACCTACCTAGAGGACTCAGCCCGACCTGGATCAACTTCTCCTCTTTTTCCCAGACTCAACACTAGACATGATAAAAGCAAAGAACATAACCAAGGGAAGATGACTCACCTCGCCGACTACACCGATGACTTTGAAAATGCCAAGCTTTGCGATCTCATTATGCACTAGAACTCCAAAGTTAGGGATGAGAGAAATGGGCCCCCGATGGTTCTATTTATAGATAGTTGTGCCAAGCTATGGATGGTTAATATAGATTGGATCGAAAGGTTCACAAGGATGTGACGGTTAGTATTCTGAGGCGAAATTGATTCATCGCATCTTTGACGTCCGTGGGACCTAATGGTTCACAAGGATGTAATGCAACCTCATTCTCAAGCCGGACCGATCAAGTCAACCCAATCCCAAGCCATTGGCCGGACTATGGTCAAAACTAGAACTCAGACCAAACCACCTTGGGTTAATAATACTCCCTCACTGAGCTGGTCACATCGGACTCGGGAGTGGGGGAGAATTGATGAGGGTGATTTGGTCCTCCAATAATATCACGATATTTGGCAACGTTGAACGGTAGAGTGACACCTCGGCACCACAAAAGCAAACTCCAGGAGGACTTTGGACAACACATCACACCCACTATGGCATTACCATGGCAGGCCAACAAATGAGTAGCTCGAATATGGTTAGCAACCTGCCCGTGTGGCGGGTGACCTCCTCCATAGGTGGGTCATCATCCTCGATTCCCCTGGGATCACGATGCCACGTCTATGGAGTTGATCTTCGCCTTGCCTGTTTCAGATGGAGCCAAATAAGTGTTATCGGCTTATGTGGAGCCCGTCTCTAGGTGCGAAACTACCTTCGGATTAGATGGGCCAGAGATCTCGGACACACTTCATGAGGCTCATGGTAGCTTGCCTATATAAAGGCCTCTCACCTTCAACATCACAAGTTACCCAAGATTTAGCTCTCACAAACTCTAGCTCTCTAGCTTTCTTGCTATCAAATATTAGTTTGCTGACTTAAGCATCAGAGTGCCCACCCCAAATAAAGCAACCCGGACACTGACCACTTCTTTCTTGTAGCTACTAGGCGACCTCACGAGCCCAACATCTAAGCTGTTCTCTAGTAGGAAACTGTCACGCACCATCAGTTTTTATACAAGCTATAAAAGTCAAATAATAATTTTTAATTGTATCATATCATGATTAATCTTTAAATCCATTAAATGTGTCAAGACATTAAGTGGAGTAAAAATTAAAATCCAAATTTTTTCATCTGTTTTTTACCCTTTTATTTTGTACATGTGCATGTCACAAGCCCTTACACTTGTTTTTATATTAAATCATTATAGGTAAGCCAAAAAAATGTTGGAAAAAACTTTTTTATGTTTTATAAAATATACATATATTTTATATATATGTATGTGTATTTACATAATCCTGCCCATGACTCGACAGTTCAATTGGCCACTCATCGTCCTTTTGATTAAGGATGTGCACTATGGAAAGAACAAGTTCTAATCGTGGTAAATGTTTGTGAATTTGCGTATGCATCTCCACCACAACTAGCCTATTAATGCCCACGTCATTTGGCTCCTCCTACAAATTAGGATTTATTTTCATGCTTATTTTGATTTTTCTTCTTTTATTAATAGAATAACTGGGATCTTAGGTGATGTTCGGCATCAATGATGATTTTCTACAAAGCGGCGCCACGTAGGGTCCACATCAGAATTTGAAGAATTAATGATTTTTTTCTTCTTTAGTTGGTCGATTATGTCGATTTCTGGGAAATTAGCCAAAAATCGATTATTGAAATCAGCCCTTTTCGGGGATCACCTTTTCAGGTGATTTTTTGATTTTTAACTGATTCCAATTTTTTAAGGATGACATGGTATCCAACATGGCAATGAATAATAACTCTAATACAAAAATAATCGGCCCTTGAAAATCAATACAAACTGACTCAAAGCTAATTTCTCAAAAATCAGCTTACATGGCATAAATGATACCAAACAACAATTTTTGATGATTTTTCAAAAATCACTAATTCCAGAAATCATCATTGATGGGAACATTAGAGGATCAGGTTAGGGTCAAGGAAAACTCAACGAATTCAACCCATTGACATCCTTAGTTATACGCCCTTCATAGAAGAGTGGTGGTCCTTCACACCTTATCCCTATTTGTTATGTCCTATGATATACTTTGTTGACTCTCTAAGGTGTTAAAATAGAAAGTATATATATTTGAACACATTGGGCTCATATATGATGTTACTTCATCTCTCTATAAAAAAATTTTGAAGCAAATATAAAAGGAACTATCCCTCCAAGACAATTCTTATTAGGGTTAAAGAGTCTAAAGGATTGTTTGGAAAGATAGTTGAATTGAATGGCTTGTAGTCTTCTCTTTTAGTGGATAAGTCATTAAGTAGGCATCATCATCATCATCCAAAGCCTTATCCCAACCATATGGGCTTGACAACATGAATAATGCATATTTAGCCATTCCATTTTGTTTTATGCCATATCCAATGTTATATTATGGATTTATGGAAACTTAATTAATGCCATATCCATTGTTAAGTAGGCAGTGAGCTCCTTAATGGCCGAATGACTAGCACAATATATATCTGGCCGAACCCTCCATAGAATAGGCTTTTTTAGGCCCAATTAGCTCATCATGTCCTTACAACATTTTATGATTCTTTATAAGAGTTCTAGGTATGTTTCACATCTTTGAATATGTTATGCATGAAACATTGTTCATGTCTAACAAAATTAACTAATTACCCACTTGTGTTGTTACCAATATTTTGCATGAAATAAGAGATCATAAAACTAGGGACACCATAATGCCAACTTTACACTTCCTGCTTTTGTCATTAAGGATGTGTTGACAAAAGCTATGTTTGGTAAGAGTTCAAACCTTGAGCCATTGTAAATATATGCTCTACTTCAGTTTTACACCCATTTGGTAAGAGCATGAAATTACATCAATAATAGATGCAAATTTATAAAGTGTCAAGGTTTGTATTGAAAACAATATCAAATTTTGCTTCAAACAAATAGAAGCAAATTTTGCTATCATTAGGGGTGGAAATGGATCAGATCATGATCCGATCTGATCCAAGATCCAATCCTATTTTGTCGAATTCAAATCTCTCTAGTTCGGATCTTCGGATCGGATCGGATAATAGGATCCGATTAGAAGTCATACCGGATTTGGATCACCCCTTATCCGATCCAAGAAGATCTGATCCAATATATATTATTTATTTATTTATAAATATATTATTTATGTTACATTTTTATAAATTTATTATATTATTCATTTTTTATAAAAACATGTGTATATATATATATATATGTTCAAAATAGTTGAAAACATTCTTGTATTTTTTGTTTTCTTTTATTTTGTCGAATTCAAATCTCTCTAGTTTAGATCTTCGGATCGGATCGGATAATAGGATCCGATCGGAAGTCATATCGGATTTGGATCACCCCTTATCCGATCCAATATATATGTTATTTATTTATTTATAAATATATTATTTATGCTACATTTTTATAAATTTATTATATTATTCATTTTTTATAAAAACATGTGTATATATATGTTCAAAATAGTTGAAAACATACTTGTATTTTTTGTTTTCTTTACTTAAATTGTTTTATTTTATTTTTCTTTTAATAATTTATTTATTTATTTTTAAATCATATTGGATCAGATAAGATTCGAAGACCCAATGGTCTCATCGAATTTGAATTCATATCCATGTTTATGAGATCCGATCTCCCCTTAACAGTGTCGATCAGATTCGGATATACCCTTATTTGAATTGGATCTGATCCGTTTGCATCCCAAGCTATCATTCTCTATCAAAGCAAACAAGCAATTCATTTGCTTCCATTCTTGAATTAGTTTTGCATAGCCCTTTGGAGAAAAAGGAGAACAACTCCTTTTGATTTCTGACCTATGAAATCTACCATTAGCGACATCTAAAAACTATGAATCCAACCATACTTTTAGTGAATCTTGTGACACTAACTAAGATTTGAGCTATCAATTTCTTCTTCTTCCTTAGAAAAACTCCATACAATGGTAATCTCTATTCTTGTTCACAAGTTGTACTACCTCCCTTAGTGATTGATTTTGGTTTAATTTTTTGATTTCAAGTTGCCTACCCATTTGAAGCGAGACTCAACCCTATTCTCTAGAGCCATTACAAAAAATTTCTTCTTCTTGGAACATTTGAAGGAAAAACATTAATTAGTTGTAGATCTGATTCCCATCTTATCCCTCATTTTTTTTTCAAGTTTGAGAAAGTAACCTTGTGCATCTCTTTTTTTTAGATCTGATTCCCATCTTATAGGAAAAAGTTTTATAACCTTGTAAGATTGCTCTTCTAGTGTTTTTCCAACCTCAATTTCTCTACATATTTGTGTTTATTATTGTTTTGATTTTTTGTTTCATATGTCCTTGCAACTATATGTAGTTCTTCTTCTTCTTCTTATCCTATTCTTTTGTTGGGTTGTTGTCTTCTTATTTGCCTTTATCAATTTACTTCATTTAGTCATCTTGTTCAATGAGTTTATATATTTTGGTGTGACTTCCTATAAGAGAGTAGGCTTACATAGAATGTGGCATGCCTCCTTATTGGCCTCTTACACAAATCTACAAACTTAAGGTGTACACTCTCCTCCATATAGCAGAGACAATCTGAAGGTGTTTTCTATGAACAACACATGGAGAGATCTCGAAAAGATGACAATGAAAACTAGGGGTGGCCACAAACCAAGCTTTTCACAAGCTATTTGATCTCAACTCATGTGAAAGCTCAGTGTGACTCAGTTTAAATCGAGCTTCAAGCTGAGTTCGATCCCAATATATAGGTTTGTTTGCTAATCAAGCCGAGCTTGAGCGAAATAAAGCTCAGTTCATGAGGCTCATGACTCTAATCGAGCTTTTACATACATACATACATATGTGTGTGTATGTACATACGAACATACATATACATATAAAAATAATAAATATAAAATATTATACATATAGAAAATAGAAAAATTTCTTAAACCTACCCCTAATATTTAGCTAATTGACAAACGATACCCTTATTGTTTGACTATTGTAGTCTTAAACCACGCCAACTGTTTCTGACAATTGACTAGCTCTTCCCCTGTCGTTAGCGTCTGTTAATATTCTGTCAAAATCCATATGCATGTAACACTACATGACATTTAAAATTTTTATATTACCCTCTTCCCCTTCCTCTCGATGTAGCATTAGAACACCGACACCCCCTTCCTCCTCCTCCTCCTCTCTCTCTCTCTTCCCTCTACCTTTTTCTTTCTTTCTTCTTCTTCTTCTTCTTCTTCTTCTTCTTCTTCTCCTCTTTCTAAAACAAGAAACTGATCTAAAATGTGTATTCAGTCATCCCACTTCTCATTGGTCTTTAAGAGAGAATATAGAAATCTAAATTGTAGCTATGCAAAAGTGGCAGAGTGGTAGTTGTTACAATGAAGATTTCCCTTGTGAATAGAAATGCACTCTCTCATTTTCCCTAGTGACAAAACCATTGGAGGGAGATGATGCCTTCAAAACATTTTTTAGCGAGACAGGGCCGGGGAAGCACGTTCCCCTACTATGTTCCTGCCTTTCTAGATCTTGAACTTACTGTCATCGATCAAGTATGCCATCACTACCAAACCCTCACTTCCCCACCTCGCCTCACCAATCTCATCTATGGCTCATTCCATGATACTAAATGCTAAAGTGCACCCTCCAAGTAGTAGCAGCCCAGGAACGTCGTTCATCTAGACCTCAAATTCTCTTCCCAAGAACATCTTGATCTCCACGATTACATTAAGAATTATCTCATCTTCTCGTCTGTCGAAAATGATGAAGAGAACCCAGTAGTAGAAGCAACTCACTATGTTTTTCCATTCAGTGGACCCCATAATCAAATTGGTAATGTGCATATTCTTTTTGTGATGGGGTTTTAAATTTGAACCTCTAATGGATTTAAGTTGGGTTCTCATCATTTGAGGAATAGTAATCAATTGCCTCACCCTCTGCAAACAATCACCAACTTGTAGCGATGAGACCAGTGAAGGTGATGGTGACAAAGGCATTCAGTAGAAGAAAAAGAGAAAAAATATTAATAGATGAAAGGAGAGAGCAAGAGAGCGAGAGAAAGACTGAAGGGAAGCAGTGAGGTGATACAGGTTTGCCGTTGCAGCGACAGTGACAAAACAGGGGCTTGGCAAGAGAAGAGTACAAGGTATAGAAGGTGACCACTATGAGAGGGAATAAGAGAGAAAGAAAGAGAGAATGTAAAAAATGGTGAAGCTGATTCAATCTTAAATAAACATAATGTTATGATTCAGCCTTCTTCCCTCCCCTGTTCTACCACCATTGCTGCAACTCTAACCTGCGACGGTTGCAACTCGTTGTAGCTACCCATTACTGTTAAACCCAAATAAAAAATGTAAAAAATGGTATAAAAAATGTTGAAGAAACACTAATTCTCGTTGTTGTACCACCAGTTGGAAGTTGCAGCGACAATCGTTGCAGGTGATGGTGATGGTGCTCCTTCTCTACCCAGCCACTCTACTCATTTGAGCTTAACCTACACATATGTATTAAATCGAGGTTTAACAAAATAATTTTAACTTTCATGCGAGTTTTTGACTTAAGGGAAAAATAGACATTTCATATGTTTTGTTATGATTTAACGATGATGGTAATTGTCAGAAACAGTAGGGGTAGCGCAAGACAATAATTAAATAGTAGGGGTAGAGTTAGTTAATTATCTAAACCATAAGGGTATTTTAAGAATATATATTAAAAATAAAAATGTTATATATAATACTTTTATTTTTTATATATAATAATTGCAAGTTTATATAATTCTCAATTTTTTATATGTCAATAAAAAATATTTTTATATGTATAACTTTTTTATTTTATAAAACATTTGGCTAAAATCGAGCTTGAGCTAAGCCAAGCTAGAGCTTATGAGCTTTTGACTTGAGCTCGAGCCTTATACTTTATTGGCAAGCTGAGCTCAAATAGCTAGATATTCGGCTCGGCTCACCTTGAATCCACCCTAATGACAACCTATACAAGCTAGTAGTTAGTTCCCACTTTACAATTTGACATGTATCTCCATTGAATCGGCCTAAGGATCTAATCTTAATCATCTTAGGAATGTTATGAAATTCTTCATTCCATCCACTTATAGACATTTTCTCTTCACCTATAAATAGAGATCATTCCTTTGAAGGAATGTGGATTCTTTCTATTCATTCTTTTATTTAGTCTTCTTGAGTAAAAACCTTAATTCCCTTCTTGCTATTTTCCTCTTCTTCTCAACTTCAAAGCCAAGACCATCATCATAACTGCCTTACACTTCTATCTTATTTTTGCCTAATTTTTGTTTATTTTTATTTGGAATGGACTTTGAATTATTATCAACTTCTCATTACTATGTGGTCTCCATACTACAAGTTAATCCTATATTGTTTTGCCTAAATGTTTTAATATGCCCAAAGTTCATGGTTGATTTGCTTTCATCCTATGCATGGTAAAAATTTGAATATGGTGTTGAGGTATCCATATCTCCAAACAAAAAAAAAAGCAATTATCTTGTCCAATCCAAGTCCCAAGAATGAAATAAAACTATGAGTTGCACTCCATCCTCCATCAATTCCTACCTCCACAAAGACAACCAAAATGAGATTGAGACTATGTCAGAGACAATAAAGGATCATCTTACTTGAACCTTTAATCACATAAAATTAGAAATTGAGAAAATAACCTAGATATCCCTACTTAAGTTTTTCAAATTTTAAAATTATTAATTATCCCTAATAAGTTATCCTATAAACTAGAAAGTAATTATATACATTGTATTTTCAGATGTTTGTTGAAGAGGATGCTCCGTGATTATTGAAATACCTAGTTTACCTCCCTAGGTTTGGTAAACCCATTCTAGCTCCAACCCCTTAAGACAATTTCAACTCTTAATTAAACCATCTAATAATGTTAAGATAATACAATTTTCTTGGTAGAATAATTAAGAAGTATTACTAAGATATACTAGATATATTATTATAACATTATTGATAGAGCAAAAGATGGAAATATGCAGAACCCAAAAACTTTTCCTCATCCCCTGGAGAGAGTTTAAGAAAAAGTAGTTCCCTCTAAACAAGTTGCTAGAGGTAACTCTCTACTAAGAAGTGGCTAAACCTCAAGGAGAAGTAATTTATAATAACCAAATGGAGTTTCTAGTATTGGATAGGCATGGCTTATATTAGATTGGATAGGTATCGAGTATACAAATGCTTCAATATAAATTTTAATTCTATGCAGCCTTGGTACTAACAGGAGCCACCTATTTGATTTATATTCTGTCTTCCTTTTCACATATTAAAGGGAGTGAGAATGGTAGTTTTCTTGTTTTTTGTAGAGACAAGAAATTATAATTATAGTTCATAGAGAAAATATTCAAAATATAAACTTGAATCCATGTTATTTGCATTTTTTTTTGTTTGAATATTTTCAGAATATTTGGAGTAGTAGAAGGTAGGGTGTTGAAAATCATTTGAGTTACTAAAATACAAATGGTTTTCAATGGTTTGTTGGGTCAAAGGCAAGACATCTAATTCTTCTAAAGTTAGAAAACCAAAGGCTCAGTTGCATCTATTTGCATATCATGGAGTTCTAGATTCTCATGTAGAGGTAGTTGATAATTACATCACAATTAGGGGTACTATTTACCTCACTATAACAATTCATTGTCAGTAGTTGTTAGTTTATCACTCTAACATAACTCTCCTAGAATGATCCTTTGTTCTTATAGATTTCTTATTTATAGTTATCCTTTATTTAAGATTCAATTTTTTTTTCTTTAACTTTTAATAAGATTGAAATAAGACTTGATAATAATCCTAATCTAAGACAAACATGGATATCAAAATTCACTCTTTGTTTTATTCTTAAGTACAATCAAACTTGAAAGTATAGCAAGTAATTATAGCCTTCTAAGCACAAAGCAACATAAATGGAGTGCACTCAAACTTACACACCAACCACATACATGCATACACTACAAGAAAACTGGTGTATAACGATGGATAAATCTATCACTAAAGCACAAAAAATCTGCTACTAAATATTTTTAGTGGTATTATGGATGCCAACAAAGAGAATTGTGTCGGTGTATGTTTTTGCTGAAAAGATGATGGAGCAAGCGCTTTTAATCGCAATCACAAAAAATCATGTTAAGTACTCTGTAGAAAGTTTTTTTTTGTTGGATAGATCAACATGAATGAGAGAACTTCATCACTAACTTGGATGGTTCAGCCTTTATTAGCCTTTTTAAAACCTTTAACTTGCATCACATCAACTATTTCCTTTGGTTTAGTTAATGGTCTTGTAGCCTACAAAAAACCTTTATTTTCTTTTCCCAATATCACAAATGATGCATTAGGCATCTTGGATTAAACTCACCAAAGTCTAACACTAAAGGAAGCAAAGTTCAAATTGAGGTTGCCTCTATTCATTGAAAAAAAAAGAAGAAACTTGTAAAGAAGAACCTAAAAAAAGATACTTACACCATATGGGAAATAAAAGGATGTTAAGATGAATGCTCAAGATTCAAGTCTTGTTTGGCAAGTCCTTTTGAAAGATCTTTTTGGCTTTTAGAAGCCTAATAGACCAAAAATGGCCTTTTTTTCTATTTGACTACTGAAAGCCCGCTAGACCAAAATATAGGATCCTAAAAAAGACATTAAAAGACCAAACTGGTCTAGATCTAAGAAGCCCCATGCCAAGCTTATGGTCTATTTGGGATTTTTAGCTTTCCAATACTTTTGACAGAAATTCGAATGAGAGAAACTCTCTATCCCCAACAATCGAGAAGCATGAACATAGGTTTGTTCTTCTCTTCCTCTTCTTCTTCTTTCCCTTTTCCTTCTCCTTCTTCTCTTCACAATTACTAATCATGGCTCATTGTTCATTATATTCATGTTCATGACTATGTTTATGTTCTTCATAGTCTTGGCTAGGAAAAGGTAAATGTTGTTATCCACTTACCCTATTTGCTAATGTTTATTCCTATGTAGAGGCAGAATTTTGGTATGTTCACCAAATTGGATTTAAACTCATTTTCCTTCCTAAACACTCAATAAATAATTAGCAATATTGTATGTCTACCCTGGTTTCATGTTTTTCTTTGTACCATTCCTTTACTACGCAAAGGATTAAGAGAGCTTAGTTATTTTTCAATAAGAGGTTGAAATGATTTTACATTTCAAAGTAGATTGTTATTACTTTCCCCGATCTGTGTTTAAATTCTTGATACTTGTTATAAAGAAAGTATTTGTTAATCAAATGCTAATCCGATTGACTTTAAATGGATTGATTCACTATTAGAATTTATATGGAGTTTTGAATTCTTATAATTGAGCTTCTATAATTTACCAATGCAATCAACTTAATTCCATCCGGCACATGACATGTTCGACAATTGGTCAAATTGAAAAAATATTTTAATTATTACAAAGTTTTCCATTCATGTTTCTTAAAACTCCAAAATTTCAATAGAATTAAGGGTTTCACTATTTTCTTAGGTAATTGGCAAAGCAGTTCTTTATACAGTTATGCTTTACCCAGCTGATACTTTATTAACAGTTTAACACTAAATGCAAAAGGGTTATGGTACTTGATAAGACTACACACATTAGCATTGAATTGAGTCAAGATAGGGTTACATGACTTAAATATGCTTGTTAAGAAGTTTGTTACCTTTTCCCCATGTAGTACAAGACAACCACAAGACTATAAACATTAGAACTTAGGTAATAGTTTTCTATATTAGTATGTAATGTGGCCTTCAAAATGAAATATGCATTGTTGTAGACTAAAGTGTTAAATTTCATAAAAAATTATAATTCTACATCATAAATATAAAACTATGAGTCTAATATGGATGGAAGATGGAATATAGATGAAGAAGCCCTTTATTTATTGTGCTTAGATGCATATTGTGCATAAAGGGAAAGGGATATTGCTTTTGTTGATTAACAATATTTAGAGATTCTTGATAAGTTCTTTGCTTTGTTATCCCTATATTATATTGATTTTTGTTGAAATCCCCATATTGTTGGTGTGCATTCTTGAGCTATTATCTTCAAATTTGTTTTGTTCATACAACTTTCCTAATGGTAATCTTATTTATGGATCTACTTTTCTTTTCTTTTCTTTTTGAAATATTCTAATTTCATATTATTTTCTTCGGAAAACATGTTTGAATGGTAATTTTCAATTAGAGGTCCTCATAACGTAGAGTTTGGGGGAGGAATCTATCATGGAAGAATTTAGTTACCTACAAAATATCAATTTCAGCCTCTTGTGTTTATGTTGTAACTGTAATGACACAAGATTTCCTATCTAATATTTTCAATCATTGTACAATAATTTGCAAGGGGATTATTAGTTAAATCATTTTACTTTATTAGGCATTTAATTTGGAATGATATGGTTATTTTCAGCCTAATGGTTGTTATGAGAAACAAACTAAAATTTGACTAAGCATATTAAATCATCATCTAGAGCATTGACAGCCTTCATAGAGCGGTAAATTACTTTTCTTTATGACATAACTATCATGGATATGATTTAAAAAGTGATGATAGGAATGCTACATTGTGTTATGTAATTTAGAGCTACCATGATGCACCAAGTATTTCATAGTTTGTTATTTATACTTGGTACCTCTATTCTAACTTAAGGTTATGTTGAAGTTCAGTCATTCAAGTCCTTAAGGAATATAATAAGAATTATTGAAGGGTCTCTCTCCCTCTTATTTTTTTACCAGATCCAAAATTGGTCCGTAATGGTTTAGACTTTGATCTTTGTCCATGCTATAAACATCAAGAAATTTTTAACTTCCCTGGTATGATATTTTTCCCTCTAAGAATCATAGAGAATATAGGTGAGGGTTATCATTTTATAACCTCGCACAAAGAATAACCAATTTACATAAAAATATCATCATTTTTCATCAACCTTTCCACAAAGTATGCAACTTATGCCAAACATCAGAGACTGAATGTTGAATCTTTGTTCATCACTCCACTTCAAAATATTTGAATACAATGTACTTTAGGCATTCCTAATCAGCGTGGAGAATCATAATTAAGCTACAACAAATCAAGAGTCGATGAGATGCTTAAAGGCTGGTGTGACCGACTTTAGTAGTTTGGTGTCTTTGTATTGCCTTTGTCATTTGACACAATTCTTGTATCTCCATGTGGACATTGAATGAGAATTTGGTTATCGTTTATGCCCTTAGAGAGCACATTGTATGATCTTTCAGACTATGACATGCACCCTTCTTGAGAGTTGTTCCCCAAGCCTTACACATCAAAATGCCTATGTGCTGATAGGTCCTTCATAGAATGACTTGTATCTAGTTGTTGTGGAGGCAATATACTCTCCCTATAGATTTCCTTGGAGAATGTGGGGAGCAGAAGTGGTATATGGTAAGCTTGAATTGATGATTTTGTTGCAAATGAGGTTTTTGAATTAGTGATATTGGCCATAGTGTACAAGTCAATTGGTTGGTGAGAGGAAGTTAGTTGGTTAGACATGCTTAATGCATCCCTCATTTATGTTGACTGGCGCTTGAGGTAGTGGTATAGGCTACAATACTCTATGCAGGTACATTAGATGTAAAATCAATCCATTTTTCATTCACAACATTTGTACTTGAAGCTCAGTCAAAATACTCTAGGTAGGTACATTGGCATGTGCTTAAGATATTCAATGGCTTCATCCAGCATTGAAACTTTATCCATCTTGTTAGAATTCAGGATTAGATTTTGCAATGCTTTTCATTTTTTTCATTGATCCTACTCCTCCTTTCAGACAAATTGTGAGCTACCGCCGCTCTGCTTCTCTTAGAAGAAGAAGAAGAAGAAGAAGAAGAAGAAGAAGAAGAGGAAAAGGAAAAAGTATGAGGTGGCACTAGCTTGGTCGATCCCTTCGACCATTGAAGGATTTTACAAACTATAAATACTAATATGCAGTAGGTCTGCACAAATGCATTATGCAAGAAGAGTGGTTCGACTAAGGCAGCTAACATTTGTTCAAGGAAGATCCAATATTAGCCTTATTAGTAACCCCCCTTTGATTTCCTAGGAGGCCTAGGGACCACACAGAGACATAAATTTCTAAGCAGAATAGGAAGAGCACAACCTTGAAGCTCCAAATAAGCTTTAAATTTGATAGAACACAATATTACAGAATCTTTGAATTAACTCTAGTGTCATAAACATGCCTGCTGCCATAAGACATGGATATTGATTAGATAAAAGTTTTCGAGATGCACACGCTGGACCACATGTCTACACAAGTTTCATAAAGATGTTAGGGTTGGACAAGACATACAACAACCTCTGTATAAAAATTACTTCAGAAGTCTTACTAATATTCTAATGCAACCTAAATAATACTAAAGGTCAAAATACTCAACTCAACTAAGCCTTGTCCTAGCTATATGGGTCGGGTACATAAATCTTGTTCCACCATTTTGTTCTGTTTGGTGCCATATGCATTGTTAAGTTATGGGCTCTGAAGTCATTTCTCATCACTTCAAACCATGACCCTTTGTGGTGGCATGGGCCTTAAAAACCTTCATTGGGTTAATGAGGCTTGCCTAGCAAAGCTAGGTTGGAAAATTATAAATGATAAACATAATTTATGGGTTCAAGTGGTTTTCTACAAATACCTTTGAAATTAGTCTTTCTGGAATACCAAGCCTAAGAATGGAATTTTTTGAGCTTGGAGGGGAGTTTTGAATTTCAGAGACTTACTCAAAAGGGATATGGGTTGGATTATTGGCAATGGAAAAAATATAAAGTTTTGGAAGATAACTGGTTGGACTTGGCTCCAATTGAAGGAATATTGAATAAAGACCATTCGAGGGTTGTAATTGAGCAAGATGAGTTGCTAGTGAGTGATGTTATTAATCATGAAAGTCATATTTGGGAGGAGAATAAGATCCATAACTTAGTTCCCCTCAAAATTTGGAATGGCATTAGGACCATCATTATCCCCTCTAACTCAAATGAGGATAATTTGATTTGGAGGCTGAACCCCAAAGGACACTTTACTGTTAAATCGACCTACAAAAAAGCTATTATTATGCATAGGGGTCGGGGTGATCAAAACCTTCAGCTCAGCAAGATCTAGGCACTTAAATTCCCTCCTAAAATCAAAACCTTTTTATACCTGCTGCTTAATTCTAGGCTGCCTTCTAAGTCCTTCTTGAGGTTTAAAGGTGTCTCCATTGATGAATTTTGCAGTTTCTTCGATGGAATTGAAGATACAAATCACATTTTTAAAAATTGTACTATTGCTAAACAAGTTTGGATTATCTTAAACCTAAATATTAAGGGGCCTAGTGGAAACGACTCCTCAATTAGGGAGTGGTGGGATGAATTACTTTACAATCAGAATGATTCTACGATCCCTATGAAATCCTACTTTATCTTGTGGCAGATTTGGAAGAATATAAACGAAAAAATCTTCTATAACCGTTGTTGCCACTTTTTAGTCATTATAGATAGAGTTTTGTCTCTATATGTTAATCACAATGTAGAGAATATTTCTAACTCCAGCCCTATACAGACTAAAGTATGGAAGCCTATCAAATGGAAAGCACCAAAAGGGGGCTCTATCAAAATCAATTTTGACGCATCTAGAAATGATAAAGGCGAATGTGCAATCGGTTGCATTGCAAGAAATCAATGAAGGAATGTTCAAGAGACCAAAGCTTATTTTATCGGGAATTCCTCGATTAATGTAGTTGAGGCTTGGGCTGCGTGGGAGGCCTATACAATAGCTCTTAACTATAGGGGTCTCCCCATTTTCTTTGAGGGAGACTCTCTTCTACTGATATCGTGCTTAAAGAACAAAGTGGACTGCCTGTGGAGACTGAAGACCATCATTGTGGAGTGTTTGAAGTTGGCTGGAGATTTGGAATGTGGAGTTAGTTACAGTTGCAAATAAGTTCAATTTGTTGCGGTCTGGATGGTGAACCAAGCTCTTTCATCCCCTCTTAACACTCTCAGTTTTTTCTCTTCCTTTATCCCTAGGGATTTAAGTTCAATTTGTTTTTGTGATGCTTGGGGCCAAGTTACCCCTAGTCTTGTGTAGCTCCTCCTATTTCTACCAAAAGAAAAAGAAAATATTCAGTTGCAAATACTTGGGTCTCAAGCCATAAATCGCATAATCAAACCATCTTTGAATGCTTTTGCCCTTATAATCTCAATTATTCATTTAAGAGATTTTTTTAGATGACTAATTTCATAAGAGAAGGTAAATTTTCTATTACACATAACACAATTATTTATAGAACTTTGTTTATTTTAAATTTTGTAACCTTTTACATGATCATTAATGAGATTCGTTAATCTATACATGTGTATATCAATGTTTCCTTGGGACGTTCTGATGGTTTATACGCCCCGTTTTCTATGGTGAAATTACACTTCACATAAAGTTAAAAACTATTAAAATACGTGTTTTTTATGTATAGAATTTCCATGCTATATCCATGTGTATCTTAATTTTTCCATGATTATATAAAATTCACATATTTTTAATAAATATTTGAATTTCCATGCTATATTCATGTGTATCTTAATTTTTCCATTATTTCCATACATATCCAAAATATATCCAAAATCCAAATATGCTTCTTTTAATGTACCCTAAGGTCAAAATCCAAACCCCATAGGGTTTGATAAATGGGTCCTATTAGGGTAGGATACCCTAAAATTCCCACGAAGTTGCCATCCCTAGGGGATTCTAGATGTATCCAAAAGGTAGGATAAGTTTTAAGAGAATGTTAAAAAAGCGAAGGGAATTTTCAGATAAATAACCTTTTTTTTTTCACAAAGTGAAATGCTCTGAATCTTAAACCCAAGTCTTATAAGCTCAAGATTTTACCGTTTTTTTTCTCTTTTACTCAGACACGAAGTAATGCCCCCATTTCAACTACTACTTTTCTAACAACGCATGATTATTTAGCTTTGGGAGTTTGGGGTGCACCTTGGCGGGTAGATTTTGTCAAATTTTGAATGGGCCTGGGCCTGATGAAGTGTAGAATCTTTTAACTCACCCTTGATATGGTTACAAATCTACACTGTTTTTAAAACAAGTGCATTTAGTTTGCAGTTTGCTAGAGAACTCCTGCAACCAGAACTCATGTTAGCCAAATCTCCTTTGGTTAACTTAAAACATGCATAGATTTGTGTTTGAGATTGGACATCCAGTTCTTCCTTTTGAAGATCACATCTAGCTGGGACCAGCACTAGGTCATGGCTTCTTCAATTGTCATTATAACGTATGCCCTGAGAGCAAACATTTTAGTTGTTTAAGACATGCATTCACAACAGATTGCAACTTGGGTTGGGAACTTGTTAAACTTTCGATGGATCTAAACCCTAACCTGAGCCCAATATAGTTGAAAATTTTCAAATTGGATAACATGATTTGCAGCCCTAATTTAAAACTATTCAGGGCATCATCATCCTGAGCATCAAGAAGGTACAATACAGAGTTTCAGGTGGCTAAATGAGTGCCGTTAGACAACATTGTTTTTTGGTACTGCATTAAGGAGTACAAATGCAAATATGTACCGTGCAAATACATATAAAATAATACAAAATACAAGGTTTTGTGCTTTACATATTTGTATTTGTACTCCTTCCAAATTGAGCTTATACTTTATATATTTGTATTTGTACTCCTTCCAAACTGAGCATAGGAGTACTAGAGTGCAAAACCTTATATTTTGTATTATTTTGCTTGTATTTATACAGTACATATTTGCATTTGTACTCCTCAAGGTTTTCGGACCTCTATTGACCCGGACGGTTGGACCGTTCGGCTTGGGAACCGTCCAGGCAACTGGTTTCATTTTACCCAAAATCTGGTTTTTGGTCAAAAACCATTGAAAAAACAACCCGTTGACTCGGGCTGTCGAACCATCGACCCGTTTAACGATTTTTGATCATTTTTTATTTTTAATTTTTTTAATTTATTTGTCAGAACAGGCCATCCGTTCAAACTGGATGATCGGACCATCGACCTGAAAACCAGTGACCAGAACGATTCCGTTTCCGGATTATTTTTTAAAACGTTGATACTCCAAACTGAGCCTATATTACATATTACACCTTACAGCAAGGGATTAAGGGGTCTGGACAGAGCAGGGTGCATGTGAGGTCGGTCCACTGGCATTGCCAAAGAGAGCTTGCAGTTACACGGGTTTGATCCTTTTTGGAAGGACACCGAGTGACCATCTCAGTTATTGGTCATCAGCTTTCTTTCAGTTCATATCATAAAATGTGATATAGCGAGTAACACATTGTGTTGGTTGAGCTCGGAACTGAGATGGGCCTGGAAACTTGGGCTAGGCTTTCAACTCAGGTTGGACTTGGGTTGAGTTCTCGGGTAACCTGAACCTATACCCAATTCAGTTAACCTCAATTCGTAACTAGTTGTATGGTTATACAGGTTAATTGGGCTTGATTAGGTGAGCCGAGGCCCATTCAAATTTTAACAAATACTCAACCCAAGTCCATCCAAGTTGCAGCTCTGGCCCCAAATGAAGGGTGGGAGGACTAAATATTCGCAAGGAAACCTTTAAAGTTCAAACCCAATCAACCTGCCTAATCCAAGCTCTGAGCAACTTCTGTTAGGTTTAACAAGGCTGATGTCGCATTGATTAAATAGATCTAGATCTCAGGGATGGGCCTCAATTAACCCTAAACCTGGTTCAACCTGCCCAAATTGCAATCTTATTCTTTTCTGATTTCACAAACTCAGATCCAGAATCTTCTGGGGATCAAGATGATCAGATTATGGCTGTAAATGTGCTGTTCCTGGTCTAAGGCATTGCAGGAATTTTGAAGTAAATCAAGCCAAATGTAATTTAAATGAATAAATTTAGGTCTAAGATGCTAATGGCAGCCCAGAGCTTACACCCTTACACCAGATCAGATTGCCTAAAGCTTCCAAATAAGGACAAACCCAGTACTGGAAGGACAGAACAGCTCTGCACAAACTGCCATGAGGAAAAGATCAAAAGGTGAGTTATTTTTTTTTAGAGTGTGGGAGATTGGTCCTCCAGCAACATTGAGAGAGGATTGCAGAAGCGCACCCACCAGCTCATCCTGTCTCAAGACACCCACAAAAGAATAACATACTGTCATCCGACATACTTCGGCTTCATCAGTTTAAAAGGAATGAAAATATCTCACTTCCCTTGACAGAACTGATGAAAATAAATCTTCTTTTCTGTAGTAAACACTCCTCAGTGTTGGCTGAACTGTATACAGAGTAAGAAAATGATTCTTTTGGACTCCTTTTCCTTGCAACTTTTCTCTACTTTTTCTTGTAAGGCTTTCCTGGCTTCCCATTTATTTAAACAAAGGCTTCTGCTCCTCATGTTACCATGATAAGTATTTAGGAACAGAGGAGGTTGGGTTTGTATGGGTTTATCCAACCATGGATTTGAGAAAGATCTAACAGTGATGTGTTTAGTTAAGGACAAAGAACAATTTGAAGGGTTACATGGGGATGCCCATCCTTGTTGAATCCATCTAATTGTAGGCCTGTCGATGACCCAGTTGTTTGGGTGGTCCTTATGCACCTTGCTCTGACCCCACCCATGAGCCCTCCTGGTCTGGTCTGAACTTGAACCGGACCAGTAAAATCCAGCCACCCCTAAATGGAAGAGTAGGACAAGGAAGAGACACCCTTGAGGACAAGTACCTGACCCAATTAACATTTCTCTAAGGGCCACAAATCAAGATGCGCGGTTCGAAGAATCTCCCCGAAAACAGGCTTGGTCTGGTTCAAATTTCAATTAATGTTCAACCTAACTCGACCCAAGTTGCACTCAACTTTTTAGGCTAGTAGATAGTAGATATCATCATCCTCCAAGCATGTGAGATTGTGTGTAATACACATAAGTGATAAGGTTGCAGAAGGTAAAATAAAATTCATCACGTTACACAATCAAGGAGGTTTCTTAGTACGCAAATAATGATCTGGCCACATGGAATATCATACCAAGGCACCATAAGATCCTCATTTTGTAAATGAGATCAAGATACTTGATTAGTAAAATTTTCATTTAATAAGACTGGATCTACTCAAGTAGAATTACTAATTACAGTATCAACAGCAAGTCTGATATGAAATCTTTTAATTTAAAGCTGTCACTAAACAAACAATTTTTTTTTACCAGAGTTTGAATATTAAACTAATTGATTTGGGTCTGATGGAATGACAAATCCATTAAACTAATAGACATTGACTTGTAATGTCAGTACATAATAAAGGCAGGAAGATGTGTTGCTAGGGTTTTATATTGAGCAAATGCTCTCTTGCCTGCCACTGAGACAACTTTTCCCAAACAAGCTAGTTGGCAGAATTATTACATTAATCAACATGTCTGTCTCCATAAAGTCTCAAGTGGGTATCTTAAAGCTACAGTCTGTGGAGCTTGTGGTGGTGGTCATTGAGTGCAAGAGATGTTTCAGTCTTGGTGGTACAAAGGCTTGCTTTTGAGTCTCCTTGCCTTCATTCTTCTCTCAGAGGCTTCAAGGTTGCCCACTGGATACTGGGAACAGATGCTGCCCAAGCTTGATCCTTCTCCTCCTTCTTCTCCCTCCAGAGGCACCAATTCTGTAGCTGCTGCTTCTTTAACATCCACGGATACAGAGCTTCACATTGCTTCAGATGAAGGAAAGGTCTAGTGGGGTCTTGAGAATTGCCAACTTCATGTCTTCTGATCAATGAATGAGGCCAGCGGTTGGTAAAACTGACCCCAGGTTCGGTAGCTTCAAATTGAGCCAGACACCACAAGGTAGGACTCAACTGACTAGAAGAGCTGACACACTACGGAAACAGTCCCCTGTAACATAATTTGAGCAGCCATGTATTATTCTTCAGTGTTAATATAACGTAAAATTTGTTTCCCCAATTGTAAGTAGCACAGAGAGTAGTTGATGATTAACTGATAAGTGCAGCAATGCCATATTACTTGTCAATTTTCCTGGAAAATCTTCCCTGGAATTCTTTTCTTGCTTGTTTTCCTTTGTTTGCAAAAATATAGCTACACCTCCAAGAATAAAGACCTTGATGATGGTTCATTACTTCTCTTATTTTGGGTGGATATATATGTTGGAACCTAGTGTTTTTTCAGTTATTGGTTGTATAAATAGGAACGTCTATTTGTTTAGGTGGGTGTTTGGCACTGAAGGCTTTGTTTCCCCCAATGTCATGCATGTAAAAGTTGTAACCAAACACCCTTTCTGGATCACCAGCGCAAAAGAAAAACAAGACAAAGAAAAAAAAAAAAGAAGAATAAAAAATAAAAGTCCACCACTTTGGTATCAAGGAAAGGAGTTCAATGAATAAAAAGGGCCATTACTCAAAATTTGGTCCCAGCTATCTGGGTTTTAGGAGGGTAGACTGGATATGGTCTTAACTTTTGGCATTTCTTTTTTTCTGGGTGGTCACTCTCAAACTCGAACCTGTGTTCTCATCGTTGCCAGCCCAAAAAAGCACAATATATTCTTTATTATGATCAAAGAAATGGACCATGACCAAAAAGCCATGCTCGATTTTGTTGAATTCACATTCGCACCCCACAAGGGGAACCCCATAACGTTCCACAACATATCCCTATCGGGTATTAGGAACATCTCCCGATGATGACATCATTGTTTCTGCTTCTGATGCATCATCGTACAGATCTGAACTCGATTTTGTTTTCTCATTGGCACTCTCTGAAGTCCTAACAAATTATTCAACGAATCATTTGGTATGATTCTTTTGAGATCTGGGTCACCCATCATAAGGACCACCAAATGAACAGGCAGGTTCTGGGCCCACAAGTCTCTGGTAGATGGAATCTGTGGCCAAATGGAAAATTTGAGTGGCGAGACATTCACGGTTTCATCTTTCTTGATTTGATGGATACTGGCCCGTCTCGAGATCGGCTTCCATCAGGGCAAATCTCTGCCCACATCGTTCTAACAGCCTTTCCCAACCTTGCATTGAGAATATCTCCCTATAAAATAAAGCACATAAGTAAGGAGATATTCTCAATGCAAAGTAGTAAAGGCTGCTTGAACGGGATTTGCCCTGACTGAAGTCAAACTCAGCCCGTCTATGTATAATCCGGATCTGGCTTCCTACAAGAAACAGTTCATGCTGATTGCTGAGTTCAAACTGGTAATGTGCTTATAATAAAGGTTTGGACCTTGCCCGTGAGTAAAACATCAATTCCTGGCCCATCAGAATAAACATTTGATACAGTCCAAGACAAAGTTGGGCCTACGTAATGGGTCCTAAGACTGTGTTTGGTTGCAATGTAAATAAATTTTGTTTTGTTTAATTACAGTAGAAATGAAATGAACTAAGACATGAAGTAGAATAAAGTAATCCAAAACAAAAGTAAACAAAAATTTACATTTTTTATATTTGCACTCCCATTAATACTAGTGCAAATAAATTTGCCCCGCAACCAAATACATCCTAAATGTACTTTCAGCTTAGGCCTTATTTGTTTTTTCGATACTTGGATAACCAATTTATTTATATGAGCAAATGATTTCTGGCAAGAGTTATTTGGGCAAATTGCGGGAGATTTTATCGTTTTCAGCGGGTGGGTAGGAAAGTATTGATTACCTAGAGAACTGATACTCTCTAAAAAATAATCTTTTGAAACCCATTATATTGACAGTTGAATGTGGAAAAATTAGTCAATTACCCCATTGATCACTTTATCTCCCGCAATATACAGATAAACAAACAAGGCCTTAAAAAAGTTAGGAAGAAAAAGGGCCTAACATCAACAATCAAGGAAAAGTAAATAACATTATGTTGTTTTGAATAATAAAAGGTAAAAGTTAAATAAGCTAGGCTTCAAAAAAGAGCTAACAGTGCAACTCATGTGGGCATTCTTGTCAATACATCTGTGAAAACTGAAAAGGATAATACTTTAACTATGATTCAAAATATTAATACGCCCGATATGCCAGTAGAGATGTATTGGGCGAATCGATATCTTTTGTTTATTATTATTATTTTAAAACCAGTTCAGGGGCCAGTTTAGAACTCTTCCACCTTCTAAAACGGTCAGACTCTCGATTCACCCATTATAGGGGTATATCGAAAGGGTCCCAAAACGACACGTATTACTGTCGATATTTTGAACCTTGCCCGTTGTTGCCCTTCTTCATTGTGTATGAGTCTATGTCCCGATCTCTAGGGCAGCACCACTACCTCTTCTGAATCCAAACCCTATTCAAGCCACATTGGAACTGGGTCCATCTAGGCGTAAATAAATTTCCTATTATCTTATTATGTTGCAATGTGTTGGTTTGATCAGGGTTGTTTTCTACAAGATATATCCTATTTCTTCCACGTGGAGGGATGACGCCACAACAATCCTATACCCACAATTTATATTGGAGAATGGAGCTCTCCTTGGTTTAAATTTGTTCACGGAAAAGGATTGGCTTGTCCACTTTAGAAGGACTTTTTGGGCTTAAATTTGTCCCCAGAATAAATGTATGGACTCTTTTGGGCCTCCAATTACTAGCAGACAAAGGTATTTTAACTGACCTAATTTTATTTAAGGTCGGTGATAAATTTCATCAAGTTCAGACTCAGACTGCAGGGATATAAGACCTAGAGAATCTGAATGTTAGAAAAATTAAGGGGGCATTCTTTTTTTAGATTTTGAGAGGGGAGAAAGTTGGTCAATGGAATTTTGATTCTTATTAATCAAGAATCCCAAGTTCATTTTTCAGATTAATGTTGAGACCAGGGAAAGTTTATTTTCCCTCTTATGTAAATAAATAACTTTCTCACCTTGGGGGAAAGTTGCCAACATTTAAATGGGATAAAAGTGTCCCTTGTAATAATAGATTTTTATGGCTAAAATGATCATTGCTTTATTTATATGGGAAATAAAAGAACATAAGTAAATGCACTTACTCGAATAACTCTTTCCTAGAAAACACTTACCTGGATAAGTGCATTTACCTAATAAATAACTTACTGAAAAGCAAACAAGGCCTAAATCCAAATGCACTTTGATTATACTAGATCCAATCCAAATCCAAAACTATTTACCCTGAACTCAGCTAGGGCTCAGACCAACCTCACCCTATCTTTTCTGTTGGGAAGCTTGTTTTATTTTGTCTTTGGTTTGTGAAAGTCTCCTATAGTTATATTCACTGTTCAACTTGACATTGAAGTGAAATTTGATGTATTCATATTTGTAACCATTACTATTACTATCTTATTGATATGTTATTATCTGCATCTATTGTCTTTTGTTAGTGTTACTTCAATAAGGAGAGAGAGAACCAATCTCAGAGATTGTAAAAATAATAATATCTTAAACAGACTAAAGGTCCATTTGATAACAGCCGAGCAGAACTGTTGAGGACTTTACAGCTTGGGCCATTAAGAAATATAGAATTATCAAAGCAACAAGTCATTCAGTTCAGCCACTTAACCTGTTATCAAATGGCCCTTACTATTACATCAGTCACATAAAAATAAACAAAATTCAAGTTTCAAGTTTAATTGAAAAAAATATATAAAGCCCCAACAAAAGATCTGATCACAATCTAATTAATAAGCTTTTATTATATTTAGATTTACACTGTAATGCTCAACCTCCGACAGATGCTTTTGGAGTCCATTTTATTTGGTCTCATTCTCATTAGATCAAACCCAAGTGGCTTTTAACATGGTCCAGCCAGGCCAAGCCTCTGAATTGGTGATCTACGTGGTGAGCATGACCAGCCTAACTGCCTAATAGCCACAGATTAATTTACAAGCATGATTGAATAATGCCAACTTGACCAATAAAAAAAAAAAAGAAACTGAAAAGAAACAGAAATTGGTGGATTTTGGTTGTTGCAGGCACGTTAAGCCAATTAAGGCTTATCGATCATCTTTAGCCAATAACTAGTGGCCCTACCTAGAAGGTTAGAACGGTTAGACTGGTCCCAGATAGGCCTAGGCCTAGGCTGGCCCGACCCTAGATGCCCGGGCTAGGCTGAGTGCTTGTGAAAGGAAACCAGATATCACCAGCCTTACCAACAAAGCCCCGGGCCCAGGTCAGCATGTGTCAAATTTGTTCTTCTGTGTCGGCCCCTTCCAAAAGGAGAGAGAATTAACACATGCATCTCTTATTGATCCATGAGGTCTGGTTGTCTGGAAAATAGTTCTAGAGAACCCATGGATCTTGTATTTAGCAAACTAGGTGGGGGCACTGAAAGGGATCTATGTCGATCAAATGTTAGGTGTCGTTTGGTAAGTCTTTTTATAGTAAGATTTTTCAATAATTTAAATGGCCAAAAGATGTAATGAGTTTTTGGGGTTTTGTCTTTAAAGATCTAGTTTGTATGGTTTTCAAAATCGAATCAGATCAGACAGTCGGACCGGAAAAACCAGGAACTGGTAAGGTGACTGGTTCCGTTTTTCCCCAAAACCGTTGATTTTGGTTAGAGAGCTGCTGAACCAGGCGATTGACCGTTTGAACCATTTGAACAGTTAGAACGGTTTTGACCGTTATTTATTTATTTTTTTTGTCAGAATGGGCCGAGCGTTTAGTTCGAACGGTCGGACTGTTCAACCCGATAACCGGACCCCTGATCGATTCGGTCTCCAGTTCAGTTTTAAAAACCATGCTAGTTTGTTTGGTAAATATCCTAATCTATCATTATTTACAAAGTTGTTAAATAGAAGATTTAGGTGCAGAAAGACAGACAGCTTCCAAATTTTCGACCATTTTGAACTTTATGAGTTTTTTAGGGTATAAGTCTTTCTGGTTTCCTATGTTTTATTGCCAAACAAAGAAAGACTAAAATTTGATTTTCCAAGCTTTGAAACACCATAGGAAAAGACTTGTTAAACACCTAAGTTTCTACTGTTGATGTAGCTCCACGCTTGCAGCCCAATAGCCATTACCCAAGAAGAAGAAAGCCTTCTGTTTGCGAGTTCAAATTCTCATTTTATCAGAGGAAAAATCTAAAACTGGTAGGCTATTGATGAAACAGAGGGTCATCTGTAGGGGCCGTGCCTAGAATTATTCTGGACCTCCCACCACTACCCTAGAAAAGAACTTTTTTTCTTAATCATTGATCATATTAAAGGCAGAAGATATTTGCAAAGGGAATTCAGAATCCCTACATCTAGTTACCAACCCAGAAAAATTTTGTTAGGGTTGTCGGTTTGGATTTGTGTACACGTTATAGTTGGCCCAACCCATTTGTATCGCTAGCTAAAAGTTGAAATTAGGGTAAGCATAACATAACATGTGGAACAAGAAACTTTGCCTCCTACAACAAAAGTATAGTCAATTCATAGGTCTTCGAGACCAAACAAGTGTTGCAACCGTGGTACAAGTAATAATATAGTTTATTTTAGACATTATTTTTGTTTTAGGCTCAGTTTGGAAGGAGTACAAATACAAATATATAGAGTGAAAAATCTAATCTTTTCTATTATTTTGCGTGTATTTGCACTATACTTATTTGTATTTGTACTCTTTCCAAACTGAGCCTTATGTACCTTTTTGCTTAGTGCATTTTTCAAGGGGATTCTTTTGAAAATAACCTAAAAATTATTTTATGGTCCAATATATTTAGTAAAGATTTACATAAGGAGATTACAAGACCATATCCAATTAACTTAGGTCCCATTTAGCACATCTTTCTATGCGGTCTTTCGGCTGTTTATAAGTCGGGAAGATTGATTTTTGGTCTATTTTTGTTTGGCGCATGGAAGATTTATCTGCCAAAAGGCGGAATGTCGAAAAAAACACGAAAAGCCCATTTGGGCTGATTTCGGGAAACTCCAAATGAAGCTTCTCGTGTCTTTTGCGTTTTATTTTCATGCAGAAAGATGCGGAAAGATGCACGGGAAGATGAATGTCTACCAAACGTGCTTCGGACTGCTTAGACCTTCATGCAAAAGCTCAATGCGTCTTTTGACTGTCAGAACTATTAGAAGATCTTCCCCAAAAGACATGCCAAACGGGCGCTTATTCTTGATATGATGGCACTATATATAACTATACAATAATGTTACAATTATCTCAAGTTTAAAGCAAGCATAGCCATTGTAGCTTGCTTAAGCTCTTTTAGGTGCACCTTCTTGTCTTGAGTTATGAATTCCAAAGCTTGGCTTACAGCTAATCAAGCTAGAATGTTTTTTTTTTCTTTTTTCTTTTTTTTTTTCTGATAGTAAGATAAAATTATATCTTTAAAAAAGGATGCAGAGAATAATACAAGAGTTCCCGCCTAGAATGGCTCTCTAACAACATAAGATACAACCAATGTCTAACATTGAAAACGCCAATACGATTCCTCAAATTTCTTATGCTCAGTTTGGATGGAGTATAAATACAAATATGTAGAGTGCAAAACCTTGTATTTTGTATGTATTTATATACATAGTTATATTTGCACTCTTTCAAAACCGAGCCTTAATTGCAATTAAATTGTTTTATATCAATAACTGTGAGTATAGGAGGAAAATTATTTAACCATCATCTAGGTAAAAATATACTACATTAATATTATAATCAATGTAGCCCACCTAGTGAAGTTACCCTTTGTTATGAAAATGGTGAATACTCTTTCTGAAAATATATTAGACATTATTAAGCTTGACTAAATAATTTAAATAATTTGACAATATAATTGTTATTTATATTAATACCCCTTTTTCAATTCAAGAAGAATAAAATTCTCTCTCTCTAAGAACATCAACTTATTCTACAAGAGAAGACAAAATAAAAAAAAAAACAATTTATATACTTTTTCGAAAGCTTATGATAGTTTGAGGAGATAGGATAAGTCACATAGAGGAAAAAGGCACTTAAAAAATAAAAATAAAATAAAAACAATTTTATTTCTGTTGAATAAGTCTTATAAATAGACCCACAAAATAGATAATTTGGATTTTAATGGCAGATGTCCATGTAATTAATGTTGTTGTATTACTTGATCACTTTTATGTGCCAATTAATTTAAGATATAGTTTTTATGGCTTGGTTGATGCATTTGTGTTAGCAAAGGCATAGAGGTTTGGGTAAGGCACATTATGGTTATTAAAGGTAATGTCAGTTGTACTTTAAAGAGCACATTTTGGAGGTCTCTAGATCCTAATCTAATATTATATGTAGTAAAAACTTGTATGAGTAGTAACATATAAGGAGTGTCTATTTGTAACACTTAATAGTCCAATATGTTCAATATGTAGGACCTTTATAGGCTCAGTTTGGGAAGAACACAAATACAAATATATATAGTGCAAAACTTTGTATATGATATTTCTAAACCTTGTATTTGTAGTGTACATGTTTGTATTTGCACTCTTCCCAATATCATTATAGCCTTATAGGAGATTCCTTAGACCTAATATCATTCCAATTCAATAATCTTAACTGCCCACCCAATTGGACTATTTTTGCATGGTAACTAATGTAGGTAAAAATAGTTGAAGGAACAATTGAATCCCTTGCTAGTTTTTTACAATTAATGCATTGTATTTCTAGATATTGCAAAATGTTTTTTTCTAATTGTCTTTAATTTGACTATATGCTAATACTTTATAAACTTTATTTTTATATTATGTTTTCTTCTTTTATGTTAAAAAAAATAAACTTCTGTATTAACCATAGATATTAGTACTTATGAGTTATCACCTATGGTTAGAATAAGTTAATAAGTAGGAATACTTATGGGAACAACCTAATCCATTATTTTTAAGATTCCTTTGCAAGAATGCTTAATAAAGAATTCTGCTACAAAGATTTTTATTTGTTTTTTTTTTCTTGAATAGAAGTGGTATTTTCTCCAAAAAAAATTAAGACTAAGAACATATGTATAGGTTTTTGATTGATTTTATTTAGTCTTTGTAACTAAAATATTTGGTAGGATTGCATTTGGCTTGTGATTGATTCGATATAGTTTAATTTGCACAAAAAGTAACTATATTATTTCGTTAATTATTTGTAGAGGCAAGTTTTTATTGGAATGGCTTCAAATTATTGACTAAAGTTGACCTACCTCATTGGTTGTTTCTATGCAATTAAATTTACTTCATTTAATTGAAAATTTGTATTGATAAATAGAAGAGAGGATTAATCACTTGTTTGAGAAGACATTTTGTGGAAACATCTAGTATGCACCTTTTTTTTTTTTTACAAATAATAGTAAAACAAATGCAATATTTTAGATTTTTCTAATGGTGTTATGGTTAGAAGGGTGTGAAATTATTTCAGTCAACTTCTTGGTATTCCTATCTTTCCATCACAACACATATTGTGGATAAAGTTAAACTATGGTGGAGTATTGCTTCTAAAGATTCTCAAATCCATCACCTTATCTTAATTGCTCTTGTTGTTATTCTATGGACCCTATGGAAAGAGAGGTACAGGAGGGTTTATAATGGCTAGAAGGCATTTTGTTTTGCTTTCTATAATTTCTATGAAACAGGCACATCCCTAAGAGCTGAAATGTTGGTTATTCTCGATGGTATTAAACTATGTATTGATCATGAAATTCATGAAGTTGAAATAGAAAGTGATAACAAAGTTGCCATTGATATTCTAGCAGGCAAACTATCTCAACCTTGAAACCTTATATTCTTCGATATACCAAAAGGCTTTTGAGGAATCTTCATGTTCAACTTTCTCACACCCTTTGAGAAGACAATCATTGTGCAAATCATGGTTTTCAAAACCATATCGGACCAGACAGTGGACCGGAAAAACCGGAAACCAGTCAGGTGATCGATTTCGGTTTTCCCCAAAACCAGAATTTTTCAAAAACCATTGATTTTGGTCAGCAAACCGCTGACCCAGGTGGTTAACCATTTTTTATTTATTTTTGTCAGAATGGGCCGATCATTCTGTTCGAACGGTCGGACCATTCAACCTAGTAACTAGACCCTGACTAGTTCGATCTCTGAATCGATTTTAAAAACCATGGTTTAAACTTCCTTGCAAATTCAGGTATCGATGAAGCTCAATTTTGTTATTTTGAGTCTGTTAATTTTTTTCCTAGGGTATCCAAGGACCTTCTTCAAAAGGATCTTATATGCCTTCCTTCTATATCACAATGGATAAGTCCTATATTGCTTTGGTTTTCCTTGCTTTGGGAGGGTTTGAGTTGGTGAGGGGGAACTTTGTACGCTTAGGATTTGAGGCGCAAGGCAGGCTACCTCCTCTCTGTATCCTTTTATTATCTCTTTCGTAATGATTAATAAAATTTTAAGGTACCCACCCCTCCACCTCCACCTCCAGGAATAAAGTTTGGCGTTAAAAAGTTTGTCAATCCAATCCACTTGAAGATAAAACCCATTTCAATTTATATGCTGATCAGTTCTCTAATTGATATAGTGAATTACATATTTATGACTTAATTACTAATTTGTTAATGAATTTTTAATGTTTCACACATATTATAGAGAAAGGTAAAATACAAAAACCTTTCCTGAAATTTCTGACAATCATAAAAATCTCCCCTATATAATAAAAACTTTTCCTCTATTTTTGAAAAATCCAACAAATACATTCCTTTTGTCAATTACTAAGACGGAAAACATTAAAGAGATCATGTTTTTACTGAATAGCCATGTCTCAGCAATTCTATAATACGTAGAACACTGTTCATTTTCTTTCTCACGACGTGACAGAGTCGCGGCGCACTCCCCCCTCCAACCTTCCCTCTTCCTTAATGGGTGGGCAACCATTACAGGAGGAAGCATGCTGTAATGGGTGGGCAACCATGCTTCCTCCACAGAAGACCTTATCGGGCCTTGGCACAGTGGAAAGCTTGCTTACCTGTAGAGAAGCTTGGAGGGAAGGTTGGCATAATATATCCCAAAAGATAAACCGGCGTCATCCAAAGAATCGAATATGGTCTTCTGTGGGAATCCTTGGATCAGCTTCTTAGTATCGCGACTGATATATCCGTGCGACGTTGCAGAGTGCACGAATAACCGGTTTGGCTGCGCTGAACTGGGAAGCGACACGAACCATCTATCACACACTGCAAACTGCGACACCAACTCCTTGTATACCGGTATTACTTCCGGCCTAAACCCATTCATCATCGTCTCCGACAACCCCTTCTCTACGATCTCTGTCTGCTGCACAAATCCGTTCATCGTCGTCGCAACACTGCCTTTATTAACCGATGATGACTGCTGTCCCCATGGAACACCAAAAACCTGCTCGTAAATTGCCTGAAACGAGTGAGCAGGGTCGGGGTCGACGTACTCTGATTGGTTCCCAAAGTAAACCCGTTCGAGTTGGGATCCTTTGCAGAGATCAAGTTGTAGGTTCCCAAAGTAAACCCGTTCCGAGTCGGGATCCTTTGCAACGATCAAGTTGTATTCTTTCCCGGTGACACCATCAATTTCTGGGTTGATGAAGGAGCGGTTTTCTTCGACTAAAACCATGATGGTTTTGATGGGACATGAATTAATAGTGGAGGAGGCCTCCGAAGGCATGGTTGTCACTTTGGCATTGAGTTTGGTCTGCTGTTTCTGAATGGTGAGACAAGCAATCTTTAAGGGCAGTTCGTTACACAAGACAACAAGCTAAGACTTGGTGATGATCGATAGAGCAGAGATAAAGGAGGATGGGGGAGCAGAACGTCTGTCTTGGTGAAGCGGATCACATATATATAGAAGGGCTAACCAGTGTGGTGATCGGTTATTTAGATCTGAGCCAGCAACGGCTATCAACTTTGGTGCTAGCCCTGTAATGAACAAAATTCCCATTACAGGGTTGCCCACCCATTACAGGAGGAAGCATGGTTGCCCATCGTTGGATGAAATTTCCAGTTGCTGAACGAGAAAACAAAGTATCGTTGTGCGTTCCCGTTGGACGAAATTTCCAGTTGCTGAATGGTACTCTGTAATGAACGAGAAAACGGAGTACTGTTCCTGTTGCTGAACAAAATTTCCAGTACCATCGTTGGACATCTGACATTGTCATCCATCTGCCGCCATGGTTGTCCATTCATTAAAGAAGAGGGAAGGTTGGAGGGGGGAGTGCGGCATTCTGCCGTCGTGAGGAAGAAGATGAATAGTATTCGGGGGTATAATGGAGTTATGAGACAGAGCTATTTTAGTAAAAACAAATACACATTAATTCATAAAAGGGTAAAATAAGTATTTTGAAAAAAAATAATCATCGCTGGATTGTCATATTTTAAAAGTTTAAGTATTAAATTGTCATATTTTAAAATTTAGGGGCCAAAGTGACAATAAACCTAAGATACATGATATTAATTGGAAAATTTTCATTCTATAAACAACTTGTATGTGAAAAAAATTCAAGGCAGATTATAGGGACAAAGAAAATGTATTCACTACATACATAAATATTAAGGGGTTTTATGGGTATTCTAATTAACTTTAATTATTTAGATATAATTTTTAATTTATCTTAATATTAAATAAGCAATAAGTTTATATAATAGTATAGTAAGGTTGTGTTTGGTACTGTTGGTGTTTTAACTTGTAATGTTTTGACTTGAAATATTGTCTATACTTGAAACACGATTACCACTATTTACACTTAAATCCTGTGGTAAAAAATGTATATTTTTCATCCATGTCATCACCACTTCAGTGCCATATCAGTCAAGGCGTTGAGGCTTTGCTTCACAAAGCAAGAAACATTAAATTAATGTTTCTTGAAACACTCTTGGCATGGATTTCCATGCAAAGTGTTTTATGATTGTTTTAACTCAAAACAGTCTCCAACCAAACAGCCCCTAAGTAAAACAATTGCTAGTTCATACACTATTGTTTTAAGACTCAAACTGGACACAAAACTTGAAAGCTTACCGGGTCATATATATTGTGATTTAAAACACATAAGAAGTGGCAGCTAGATAATTAAAGTGTTGCATTTTAACATAAATGACCAAGACTCATGTCTTGTAATTTGCATTTTATTCAAAATACACACATTCTTTATCAATATATATTAAAAGATCCACAAAGTAAGCACAAATAAACACACATATTCCGTTTTTTTCTTCACAACATATATTGGACCGTGTGATATGTACAATGGTGAAACTTTTCAAGAGAGTCTCAATCTCACTATATTATTAGTACTAGTGGGGACCCTTGTGATGCACGGGTTCTGTTAAGTGAAAGTTAAATAATAGAAATACATAAGAATATATAATTGTTTTATATTTTAACTTTTTAATAATCAATTTAATCGAACTCGACCCGTGTTGGTCAGTTTTCTAGTATTTCTAATTGGCTTTGGTCTAACAATTTTCGAATTTGACCAAGTTAAGTCAGTTTCAATTTTGCCATTAGTAAACCGACCAAAACTAAACTAACCACATTATATATATATATATATATATATATATAATGTTTTGATTATAATTTTTTAATACAGAAAAGTGGGTATTCCCATATTTCTTAGTACTCCAAAATATTTTATATCATAAACTTAATTTTTTTAAATACCAGTGTAATTTATTATATTTAGATTTAATTTTTAAGTTTAAATCTTTTGAACAAACAAACCAAACCAAAATTAGACCCAAAAGTGATATAGTTTGATTTGGTAGGTTTTCACTAATGGTCAATTGTTTCGGGTGACAAACTCTCGACCTAACTAAGTCAATTTGGTTGGCGAGATAGCCTACAACAGAATTGAACCAATCCTTGAACACTCCTAATTTCAACTAAATTAATAGTGTAATCACTAATAAATAACAATAGTTTAATCTCCTATAACTATAGAAGATTTATAGAAAAAATAACAATTATTAAAAATAAATTTATAATGAAAATACAATAAATATATAAAAAAACAATAATTACAAAAATACAATAAATATTGAAAATATGTTAAATTAGTCAATAAATAGTGTAATTTCAAATAATAGTTTAATCTTTAATAAATATTAATCAATAAATTATAAAAAATACACAATTACAAAAAAAATAAATTTATAACAAAAATACAATAAATACGATGAATTAAATTTCAAAAGTTAAATAATAGTTGTTTAATCTCCAATAAATATTGACAATTACTATTAAATAACCAAACAAAAATAGAATTATAAATAATTATTCAAAACATATTTTTCAAAATTACAACAAATAATTACTAAAAATAACATAACTTCTAATTTTAGTATATATAATGTACACTATTATTGTAAAATTATTGCTAATAATGCTATTTTTTGAACGTTTTTTTATATAATTATTAATTGATATAAGTGAAATTACTTATTTATAATATTATTTAGTTATTTAAATAATATTGTTATTTAAAATTTTAAAACATTAATTAATTATTTAATTTAATAATCCTTAAAGTTATAATTAGTACTATTATTAAATAAGTTGTCATTATTTTTTTAAAATAATTAATTATTATTATTATAAATATTATGAAAACTATTATAATTATGTTTCTACTTTTAATTTTTTTAATTTATTACATAATTTCGTTATTTTAACTATTTAAAATTTAGTCATGTTATATTTTGTTAATTAAATTTAAATAATATGTAAAATATTTAAAATTTTCCATTATTTTAATTTCATTTATTTTAATGTTATTACGTAATATTATATATTTTTTATATAATTATTTAGCTATTCTTAATGTTTTATTATTTAAGATATTTAGTTATTGCAATATTTAAATAATTTTTTATTTTTTAATGTTAAATTTTTATTATTTGAATAACAATTAAATTGAATAATTTGTAAAATTATAATTTATATTGTTACTACATAATTTCCTGATGAATTTAACAAAAATATAGAATTATTAATAATGTGAGTAATATTAAATGTATTATAATTAATTTTTGTGCATTGAATAAATATTTTTAGGTTAGTATATAATTTTGTTATAATATTTAAACTAGCGGGGACTTGTGTGATGCACAGGATTTATTAAGCAAAAGCTAAATAATAGAAAGGGTCGTTTACTAAAATATCCCTTATAGTTTCATGGATTTAATAAAATCTACCCTATAGTTAGCATTTTACTAAAACACCACTTATAATTTGCAATGGATTTAATCAATCTTCCATTAGATGACAATGGAAAATGACAGTGTTGTTTCAAAAATGGCATGGAATAAAAAAAATTCAAAAAAGGGAGAAAATTACTTGACCGCTTTGTTTTAATATATATATATATATATAGATTTTAATAAATTTTTATAATACCAAAATAACAATAATTAATTTCAATTAGGTTTATTCACCAAACTAATGAAACCGACCAACCCAATCAACTCGACCCGAGTTGGCCGGTTTTCTAATATTTTAGGTTGGCTTTGGTTCAAAAATTTTCCAATTCGACAACATTGGATCAGTTTAACTTTAGCCATTTGTAAACTGACCAAAAGTGAACGACCTAACCATGGATATATATTAATATTTTATACTTTAAATATAATTTTTAATATGGAAAAGTGGGAAATTTCCCATATTTCTTAGTCTAAAATGTTTTATATCATAAATCTAATTTTAAAATTTACTTTTTAACAATTGCACTATAATTTTTAAAACTAAATTTAATTTTTAAGTTTAAATCTTTTGAATCGATTGACCAAACAAAAAAATCAACCCAAATCGATACAACTTGAGTGGGCTGGTTTTCATAAAAGGTCAATCGGTTTCAGTTGACCAACTCCCTAACCTGACTAGGTCAATTTGGTTAGCCAAATAGCCTACGGTCGAACCGAACCAACTCATGAACACTCATAATTTCAGCTAAATTAATAATTTCATCTCTCATAAATAACAATAGTTTAATCTCCAATAATAATTGAAAATTTATAGCGAAAATACACAATTAATGAAAATATATTAATAATGAAAAAATACAATAATTACAATAATTACAAAAATACAATAAGTACTAAAAATATATTAACTTAGTCAATAAATAGTATAATCTCAAATCAAAGTTTAATCTCTAATAAATATTAATCAATAAGTTATAACAAAAATATAATAAATACAATGTGTACAATAAATTAAATTAAAAATTTCAATAATAGTCGTTTAATCTCCAATAATTATTGAAAGTTTTTTGATAAATAACAAAACAAAATAAATTTATACATAACCATTGAAAATACATTTATCACAAAAAAACTAATTTTGGCATATATAATTATATAATAAATGCAGATTAAGAGTTTAAAATTATTATTAATAAATATTAATTTTTGAAAGTTATTTTCTCGAATTATTACTTGATAAAAGTGAAATTAGTTATTTACAATATTATGTAAAAAATATTAAATTATTATTAATTTCAATATTATTTTATAATCATTTTTCTACTTTTCAGATATTTTTAAATTTATTACATAATTTCTTTATTCTAACTATTTAAAGTATAGTTATGTTAAATGTATAAAATATTTAAGTTTTAAAATATTAATTATTTATTGAATTTAATTATCCATAAAATCATAATTTATACTATTATTACATAATTTCAGTATTAATTTTGTAATATATTAAATTATTATTGATTTCAATATTATGTTATAATTATTTTTCTACTTGGAAGGATTATTTTAAATTTATTACATAATTTCTTTAACTATTTAAAATCTAGTTATGATAAATGTTTAGCTATTTAAATATGTAAATAATCTATAAAATATTTAAAAATTTTTGTTATTTGAATTTTATTTATTTAAAGCTATTACATATTATTAAATATTTGAAAACATTTAAATTGATAATCCAGAAAAACATAATATAAATTGTTAGTACATAATTTCTTGATATATTTTGTATAAATATAAATATATTTAATGTGGTTTTAATAAATATTTTAAATTTATTATATAATTTTGTTAGAATATTTAAATAATTCTTACATTTTTTAATCCAAACTTTCTTTAGATAGATGTAGAGAAAAAGTAGGGTAGAGGATAAAGAGGAATTATAGATAATTTAGGAGAGAAACTCTTTACTAAAGTAGAGACATTTTTGGAGATAAATAGAAATTAGTGATAATTTTAGAGAAAGTGGGGTAGGTAGTTTAGGAGAAATTTTAGGAGAATACATTATTTAGGTTATTGGAAAAGTGTATCTCATTGGTTGTTTCAAAAATGACATGGAATAAAAAAATTAAAAAAATCAAAAAGAAGGAGAAAATTTATTGATTGCTTTGTTTTAATATATATAGTGGGGACCCATGTGATGCACATGATTTATTAAACGAAAGCTAAATAATAGAAAGGGTCATTTACTAAAATACCCCTTATAGTTTCATGGATTTACTAAAATCTACAATATAGTTAAAATTTTACTAAAACACCACTTATAATTTGCAATGGATTTAATCAATCTTCTATTAGATGACAGTGGAAAATGACAATGTTGACCCTAATGTTCATTTAAATAAATTTAATCATAATAAAATAAAAATAAAAATGAAAATACCATTTTTTTTGCTTTATAAGACACGGACAATCACTTTATTGGCTATATTTGGTTAATTTTGTTTTTTGTACAAAAAAAGTGTTAAGGGTATTTTTGGAATAAAAAATCATGGGTCTAATAGAAAAACAAACACTCCTTAATGAAAGGTTGATTAAGTAAATAAGTTGTAAAATTTAATGGGATGTTTTAATAAAATGAAAACTATAAGGTATGTTTAAGTAAATATGTAAATCTATAAGATGTGTTATAGTAAATGACCCTAATAGAATCACAAGAGTATACAATTGTTTTATATTTTTAAATTTTTAAATAGTTAATAATTGTTCATATTTTATATACTACTTTTAATAAATTTTTATAATACAAAAATAACAATAATTAGTTTCAGTTAGGTTTATCCATCAAACTGATGAAACCAATCAACCCGATCAACTCGACCCAAGTTGGTTGGTTTTCTAGTATTTTAGGTCGACTGTGGTTCAAAAATTTCCCAATTCAACCAAATTGGATCAATTTCACTTTGGGGATAGGTTCCCAATGGAGACCCGAATCCCCAAAATGTTTTCAGATAATAGTATCTTTTTAAAATAAATTTGTTTAAAATATATACAAAATTTAAATTATAAATAATGTATATATATATATATATATATATATATATATATATATATATATATAATCGGGGTCGGGGTGGGGTGGGGACCTTAATCCCCATCCCCGACCCTGACCTCGATCGGAGATTCCTATTAATCCCCGTCCCCTCCCTTGCCACGCCAAAACAATCCCCATCCCCAACCACATCGAGTTGGGGAAGTCGGGTCTCCGTCAAGGAGGGGGAAAATTGCCATCCCTAAAAGTGTGTTCTAATAAATGACCCTAATAAAAACACTTAAAAGTATACAATTGTTTTATATTTTCAAAATTTTAAATAATTAATAATTATTCATATTTTATATACTACTTTTAATAAATTTTTTATAATATGTACAAAAATAACAATAATTAATTTCAGTTAGATTTATTTATCAAACTAATGAAATTGACCAACCTGATTAACTCAACCCGATCGAGTTGGTTAGTTTTCTAGTATTTTAGGTTGGCTTTCATTCAAAAACTTCCCAATTCGACTAAGTTGGATCAATTTCACTTTTTAATTTGAAAAAATGGAAAATTTTTCATATTAATTTTTAAGTTTAAATCTTTTGAACAGACTGACCAAACCAAAAAATCGACCCAAGTTGGTACAACTTGAATGGGTCGGTTTTCACAAAAGGTTAGTCGATTTCAACTAACCAACTCCCTAACCTCACCAGGTCAATTTGGTTGGCCAAATAACCTACGACCAAACCGAACCAACTCATGAACACTCATTGTTTCAACTAAATTAATAGTATTATCTCTAACAAATAACAATAGTTTAATATCTGATAATTATTAAAAAATTATAGCAAAAATACACAATTATTGAAAACATATTGATAATGAAAAATACAATAATTACAAAAATACAATAAGTACAATAAATTAAGTTTAAAAATTTCAATAATAGTAATTTAATGTCCAATGATTAGTGAAAATTTTCCGTTAAATAACAAAACAAAATAAATTTATACATAACCATTGAAAATACATTTATCATAAAATAATATAAATATTAATTTTAGTATATTTAATTATATAATAAATATAGATTAAGAGTTAAAATTATTAATAAATATTATTTTTTTGAAAGTTATTTTCTCCAATTATTACTTGATATAAGTGAAATTAATTATTTGCAATATTATGTAAAAATATTAAATCATTATTAATTTCAATACTATGTTATAATTAATTTTCTACTTTTTGATTTTTTTTTTAAAATTTATTACATAATTTCTTTATTTTAACTATTTAAAATCTAGTTATGTTAAATATTTTGTTATTTAAACATGTAAATAATATGTAAAATATTTAAATTTTAAAATATTAATTATTTATTTAATTAAATTATCCATAAAATCATAATTTGTACTATTATTACATAATTTCATTATTAATTTTGTAATATACTAAATTGTTATTAATTTCAATATTATGTTATAATTATTTTTCTACTTTGAATATTTTTTTTTAATTTTATTACATAATTTTGTTATTTTAACTATTTAAAATCTAGTTATGATAAATATTTAGTTATTTAAATATTTAAATAATCTATAAAATATTTAATTTTTTTATTTTAATTTTATTTATTTAAATATATTACATATTATTAAATATTTGAAAAGTATTTAAATTGATAATCCGGAAAAAAACATAATTTAAATTGTTAGTACATAATTTCGTGATATATTTTGTAAAAATATTTTTTTTTTGATTTAGTAAATATTTTAAAGTTATTATATAACTTTATTAGAATATTTAAATAATTCTTAAATTTTTTAATCCAATTTTTCTTTAGATAGATATAGATAAAAAGTAGGGGAGAGGATAAATAGGAATTAGAGATAATTTTGGAGAAAGTGGGGAATAGTGGGGGAGGTAGTTTATGAGAAATTTTAGAAGAAGAGATAAATTAGGTTATTGGAAAAGTGCATCACATTGGTTGTTTCAAAAATGACATGAAATTAAAAAAATAAAAAATTCAAAAAAAGGAAAAAGATTTTTGACCGCTTTGTTTAATATATATAATTATATGAAATTTTGATGTAGATAAAAAGTGGGGGAGAGGATAAATAGGAATTAGAGAGAATTTAGAAGAAAGTGGGGAAGAGGTGGTGCAACTTGGCTAAACATTAGAAAAGCAAATCATTATTTCTTAATGGTTATAAGAATGGAAAATTCGCGATAGGTACGCTGTACTTTAGGCCGAGTACCAATTTAGTACCCAAACTTTAAAATGCGACAATCTAATACCCGGAACTTTCATTTTGCGACGATGTAATACCTGATGTTAATTCACTCTTAAATGTCATGGGAAAATATACAAATGCCCTTTTAAATGTCATCTAATTTTCTTTATCAACGTGCTCTTAAGAGGTGATCCTATGAGTTGTCGATGGATAGAATGAGCCCTTAAAGCTTGTTCTCCGTTGGTTCTGGAAGCCCAGTAAGATTGTTGTCGTCCATAGGTTTAAGAACAAGGTTCCCGTCGTTCTGCATCTCAAGACGAAACACTGCCAGGATCGATCCGTACATATTGTTCACTGAGAGATCCAAGTGTTGAAGCTCCGTGATATTGCCAATTGATTAAGGAATTTCTCCAATCAAATTTGTGCTCGCCATCCACAAATATGTCAGTTTCTTCAACTGACCGAATTGAACCGACAACCTCAAAGGCAAGAAACCATTATAAGCCATTTGCAAGAATTCAAGGTTCGACAAATTACTGAACAAGAGAGAGCGTCTTCAAGTCCGACAAACGTCCAATTGCTGCCGGGATGTCGCCGGTGAAGTTGTTTGCGCCGAGATTTAGGTAGGTGAGGCAAGAAAGCCGGTGGATATCATCGGGAATGCGGCCAACGAAGTAATTCTGAGAAAGATCAAGATACACGAGTTTCGAACAGTTGTAGAGAAAGGTGGGAAATTCTCCAGTAAATAGTTGAGAGTGAGGTCGAGGTGGTTGAGGTTGCTGAGATTACAGATGATGGGAAGGATTGTTCCATTGATGTTCCAGCTGCCAAATGAAATGTTGGTGACAGAACCATAGTGGCAGGTGATTCCCGTCTAATTGCAGAAAGGAAGCGATGATTTCCAAGAGTCCATAGGAGGTTGATTTTTCCAATCTTGCTTTAGTTTGAGTAGAATGGACTGTTCGTCGTATGTGGTCTGGGAGATGGCCTGCAAGGGTAAGAAGAAGAGGAGGAGGAGGGAGGCAAAGAGAGGGCGTGAAATTCCAAGAGAGGTTAAGGGTATTGTAGACATTATTGTGATTGAGGATTGAAAAATGAAGAAGGAATGGGAATGATGAGTGATGAACGATGATGATGAAACTGAGAGAGCTTAGTTATGGGTTTGCCGGGAAAGGACATTACCGGTATGAACACGAGAGAAGAAGCAGGTGGTGCTGCTGCTGCTGAAGAAAAAGCAATGGATTGGCCAATCTTGAAATTTCAGCACTGAAAATTGAAGTCGAGTTGTTTACTAACCTTAGGATACATGTAGCTTCTTCTGCCACTGAACTGAAGCTGAAGCTGAAGTTGCTGCTGATGATGGACAGTCATCAGTACAGAGCTGATTGGCGGAACACTTAGCAGGGGAGTCACCGGAGAGGAAAAGACTGAGGAGTGGCCGAGCTTGAAGCTTCCTCGTTCCCACTTCCCTTTTTACATTCTCTTCAATAGGATTTTATTTTGGGATTTTTTTTGTCCAGATCATCCATCACCCACTGGAAAAACATTCGTTGAGTTTTTTTACATGAACATTGGTGCCCATTGCGGTTACGGTGGGCAACCTTCACCGATTCGTGGTGGCCAGAGGCGAGCCCTTTGGACTCTGTTTCATTTTCTTGAGAAAGAAGATGAACAGTGTATTTTATTTTTAAGGATAATTTTGATATTTTTAAAATTTTTAAATCGTACATGGAGTCATGTGATATACGTAACTGACGGTCCATTAACAGTAGCTACTAAGTTGTCGTATTTTAAAAGTTCGGGTATTAAATTGGCACTCGGCCTAAGTATAGGGTACTTATGGAGAATTTTTCCTTATAAGAAATAGTTAAACCTATATTATTTCCTTATTGGTTTAATGGGTAATGTGAAAGTAAAAAAAATAAAAAATTCAAAGAAACAAAAAATTAGGAAGAAGAATTTGAAGCAAGGAAAAACATGATAACATGGACTGTTTTGCTATATATATGTATTATATAAGACTCATTAGGCAATATTCTCATCCCTAAAATCAAAAAGTGAATTATTGATTTGCGCAACCTAAATTCAGATGCATTTTTTGGAAGTAACCTTACCGTACCCCTTCAAGCCAAGCTGCATTTTCAATGGCCGAAGTGGTGGTGGTGGTTGCTTAGTGATATATACTAATGGTTCTTTATCTTTGCTTTCTTCCCCTGTCCAAGCGAAATTCCTTGCTCTGTTGGATTGCTTAAAGTTGTAATATGATTGGATGGCTTAAAGTTGTATTATGATCAAGGTATTTATGATATTAGTACCCCTGTCCAACTACTATCATTGAAACCTGGCTGGATCATCAAAACCTGAAGGATTTTCAACTATTCCACTAGGTTTTAAATGGTTCCAACAGTTTTTCAAAAGAAAAAAAAAATGAAAACCGGGATTTCTAAAAATTGGAATGTCTTTCGGCTCCAAGGTTGACCAATCTAACCGGCATTTCCACATATTCAATCTTCAGGCTCCATTTGCTTGTAGTATAATTTTATTTGCATTAATACAAATATATTAGTGTGAAAAAGAGAAGAATACAAATTTTGGTTCACTTTTGCTTTGGATTTTACTTTGTTTAGGTTTTATTTTTCTGCAAACAAGAAAAATAAGGCAAAAGCTAAAACAAAAATGAACAAGAATCTGCACCCAAATCATTTGCACTCCCAAATCCGTACAAATAAAATGGCACTGCAAACAAACCAGCCTAAGTGACCTGAAAAAATTGAAAGGGAGCATGGTTATTGAAAGGTTTAACCTGGTTTGTAAATTTAGAAAATTTCATCTTTTTTTAACCAGAAAAGACCCCAGTTTAATTTTCTGGTATACCACAACCAATAAAATTTGAACATTTGTTACAAAGTGTCCCGTAAATATTTTATACTCCTAAGAAACTTCTTAAGAACATCTCTACAATTCTACCAATTGATGGTGGCTGAGTTGATAAGATCCTTGACTGGTTGTAATGGAAACTTAGGTGGCGTTTGATAAATTTGAAAATTCAGATCTGAAAAGTTAAAAAGATATTAAATATGTCTGAAATCTGAAAAGAGGAATATATGCTTTTCTACTTTTTAGATAATCTGAATCCATAAGTTTGTACGTGTTGCATCAACCCTTTACCATCTGAAATTTATTAATTTTACTATTTTACCTCTAAAACATATTATTTGGAAATGTTGAATTCAATTTGCATTATCTCATAAAAAACAAATTTCAACCTCAAAATAATATTGAAACAATAAAAATAAAAAATAATAAATTAATAATTACTAATTAATAAATGAAACGATTAAAATTAAAAAAATAATTAATGACTATAAAAATATTAAAATAATTAATAATTTACACAAATAAAAATTAAAATATTTTTAAAAAATTAATGAAATAATTAAAAATTACTAGTTAATAAAAATAATTAATAATTAATAATTAATAAATAATAAAAAAATTATTATTATTCACCGAACCACCGCTGCTGCATGTTGCAATGGCAGTGGCGGTGGTGGGAAGACAAGGGAAGGAGAGAGAGAGAGAGAGAGAGAGAGAGAGAGAGAGAGAGAGAGAGAGAGAATGTTTAGGTTTTTTGGGTTTGGGGTTATCAGGGGTAACTCGTGTCATTTCCAAAATATTGTAAGGACATTTTGGACTATGCACCGGCTTTGAAATGCGTCTGAGCGCGTTGCTCAAGGTCTATTTTTTTTAGATCTGAAAATAAGATTTAGACCAATTTTAAGAGGTAAAACCAAACAAGGGGTGAGGTCTGAAAAGTAGCATTTTCAGATTCAGACCTCTGAAAAGTGCAATCAAATGACACCTTAGGATCAAATCCCACTGTCATCAGGGTTGGGGAATTACATGTATGGGGGACAAGCTACTCTGTTGTGTATCCTAATGAAGTAACAAATCTGTACTAGATATATAAATGGATCTATGTGCTTAAAAATGGATTTTGTGATTGTCATCTTGAAGCCTCTAGAGGTCTCAGACAAGGGGATCCTCTGTCCCTTTATCTATTTGTTTTGGCTATAGAAGGTCTTATAACACGATTAATCTTAAAAGCCAATGTGAATAAAAAATTAATCGAAGTTAAAATTAATAGAGATGCTCCTAGCATTTCACACCTACTATTTGTTGATGATGTACTTTTTGGGAGGGCCACTAAAGATGAGGCTGTTGATTTTGTTGACTGGTCCAGGTTTTATGAATTATCAAGTGCTATTTTTAGTAAAAACACAAACACCCCCTACAAAAAGTGCTAAGATGTTAAGAAGACAACTAAGAATGCCTCAATTAAATATTTAGGGCTTCCTTTGTTGTGGAGAAAACATAAATCAAAATCTTTGGAGTTTATCTTGGAGCCTTGAAGAAGAAACTCAGTAAATAGAAGGCTTCATCGTTAACTGATGGTGCGCAATCCGGCCAGTCCTAGCTGTCAATGACCTTGCCTCTGACTGGAGCCACAGGGGGCCTAAAACGGAGAAGAAAGTGGGGAATCTCCGGGGAGGAACCCGGTGAGATTGCTCCGAAGCTCAAGTTAGTATTCTCTCAAAGGCAAGATAAAACCAGATGGCGCAAAGTTCACATACCTCGTTCTTGGGGGGTAGAGAGCCTTTTATAACCACTTTGCGCACTCACTCCTAAGCTTCTGTCTGGTCGGGTATGATTACTTCTATGCTTCTGCCAGTTCGGGTGTCATCACCCCTGCTGGGGTAGAACCGCCACTGCTCTCTTTGTCGAAGCCGTCTCTGTAATTGGAGATGGCGGTGGCAGGTGGCTGTGGCAGGTGGCCGTTGAAGTGCGACTGTCAAGCGTCAGATCCCAAGTCAGTCAGGTACGCCGCCCCTGGATACGGACTCCTTCGATGTTAGGTACGGTGCGGTTTGTTCAGTTCGGTGCCCTGGAGGCAAAGTGTTGGAGTGGTGTGCGAGGTTAAGTCTTGAGTTTGGATAGAGGTGTGGCCCGAACTGCCATAGGGCAAGCCAGTTCGGGTTGTTGCCCTTTGTGTTCGTAAGGCTCGGGGCCTAAGGGAGAGCTCGGGCTCCTTACGGGGAGTTCGGGCTTCTTGCAAGGAGTTCGGACCGCTGGTTCCTCCTTTCGGAGCTCGCGCCTTGGCGTGCTGTTGTGCCGAGCTGTTGCCTTTGCCACGTGTTGAGTGGTTACGAGGTCGGGCCAAATCTTCCTTCATCAATTGCCCCCACTCCTCGCGCTAAGAGTCTTGCCCTGGCGCGGGGAGTTCGCGAGGCGGTGGACGGATTTGTCCTGTACTTTGAATTGGTTGGCCGATAGCACGAGGTGCGCGTCGTTAGGATTTTTTCGGGTTTCTCGAGCGCCAAAAAGACGGGAAACGTGCCAATCTGCCTATAAATGTTGACAGACGTGACAGCACGCGCTTTATTTCAAAATTCAAAAGGCGCGCCGCTGGGAGACGTGACAGCGGGCGTCTTTTCAAATTTAAAAATGCACCGCTGCCGCCTTTAATGACGTGCGCTGGCGCTCTTTTCAGTTTCAAGAGACGTGTGGCCAGTCACGTCTCGGTCTTAGGAGTCGTGCGGTCAGCGCAACTGTGGGCCATTGGATTGGCTTTGATCTGAGCCGTTGATTCTCGGTTACTGTGGGTATAAATAGTGGGGGACCCTAGTCGCTGTCATTATCCTACATTTTGCTTCTTAAGCTCGCGTCCAAGTTTCAGCTCACATTCAAGCCTTTAGCTCGCGTTCACATTCCCGTAGTCCATTTGCTTTTTTCCGGGTGAGTACTTTCCTGGAATCCTTCTTCTCCCTCTGATGTTGAGCTCGGATAGCTTAGACAGTTCTTCAAGGGGGTCGGATGCAGGTTCTACGAACCGAGTTGCCTCCCCCGACAGTCCTAGTGAACTTGAGGTAGAACTCGAGGAAGAGTTCGAACCCGTAGGCCAAGTCGCCTCGAGTAGTTTGGCATCCTCCTCTCGTCGAGGTCGGACGTTAGACAAGTTTGGGTCCTCGACCATGACGCCTGAGGGGCTTCACTCCCTTATTACCCAGTTCAACTTGCCTAGGGAGTACACCTATTTCGTACCCTCGGGCAGTTTCCCTTGGGAACACGGTCCTGATGAGATCGTGATATTCCGGGAGCAGCTTGTTGCGGGGTTGCGCCTGCCTTTCCACCCCCTCATTGTCGAGGTTCTGAACCATTTCGTCGTTACTGTCGGCTAGCTTCACCCGAACTCCATTCGCAACTTGGTGGGGACAATCTCCCTATTTGCGAACAGGTCTTGCCTTTAGACTTGGAGATCTTCTCTTCCATTTTAATGCTTAAGAAACAAGCGGGTCCCCTTCCCGGGCGTAGGCGGGCGTATTACCTGTCTCCTCACCCGGGTTTTAAGCTTTTACACGAACTTCCCAACAAGGTCCTGGCATGGAAACGGGACTACTTCGTGGTGTGAAGTGCATTGGGGTGGCCGTTCCAAACCGGGTGGGGGATGGCCGCCCCTAACGTCAGTGTTATGCTTGATATGGAGACGGCGAAGTGCCTCCGGCAATGGGCACGACTTGGGCTAAAATGCCATCATTATCTGTCGGAGGCCAAGCTCATTGAGGCCGGTCTGAGTTCGGGTAGGTTCCTTACTCAGAGGTTTGTCTTTTGTTTTGCTCTGTTCTTTTGTTTTTTTCTGATGCCGAGCTCATTTTGCAGGTGTGATGGACCTAGAGAGAACTCGTGGTGGACACCTGTTTCACGGCATGAAGAGGAGGAAGTGAGTCGCCAAACGAACTCATGCCGAGCTGCCCCAAGATGCGGAGCCCGAGGTACCAGACTATCCGTCTGTGGATCCACCCAGGGAGCCCGAGATGGCCCCTCTAGTACATGAAGCGGCAGGGGCCCCTTATGCCGAGGCTACTTACATGGCGGCTCCCGCTTACTCTGAGTCTGCTTACACACGAGCTGGGCCCTCAGTCTCGGGAGCCCAAGGCGAGTTCAGGAGCGTGTTGAACCACACTCTTCAGAAGAGTAGGGAGGCCATCTATCCTGAGGAGGTCGCGGCATGGACCGAGCTTCCTTTGAACCAGGTAGCTTGTCGTGCTGCCACTCATGCCATGGTGGTAAGTCAGATTTCTTGTCGGGCTCTTTGCTTCTATCATTCTTGCTGTCGTTCTTTTGATCATTTGTTCTTTACTTTTGGTAGGTGAATTCTTCTATCCATGCCTTGGCGGCCCAAGTGGAAAGGAGCTCGAGGCAGGCGCGAGCTGCCGAGGCGGCTTCTCGAGTTGCTGAGGCGGCTGTTCGCGCTGCATAGGCCAGGCAGGCGAGGTCTTAGAGAGATGCCGAGGCCATGGGAGTTGTGGTGAAGCATATGGCGGACCTGAGGCTGGATTTGCAACATCAAGTTGAATACCTTCAAGAGGATATTAGGGAGAGGACACAGATCTTTTCTCAAGGCATTAAGGATGCCAAGAAGAAGGCCGTCGATGAATACATCGCCTCGTCGCGCTTTGATGACCTAATGGTGGACTCGTATAGAAAGGGCTTTAAACTAAGCCGGTGGATGATCCGGAATACATACCCTGAGCTCGATATTAGTGCGATATCCACTTCGCGCATTACTCAGGAGATGGCCGACGCCGCTGATGGTGAGATGGATTCTGAGGGCGATGCAGGACCTTCGGGTATTGTTGAAGTGCCTTCTGATGGTGAAGAAGTACCTCCGAGCCTGTGATTTTCTTTTGATTAAATGTACACAATATTATTATTATTATTTTTTTTGAAATGTACGCAAAGTATTTTGTAATGGAATGACTTTTCTTTTGATTAAGTGTTGGTTGCTCTTTCTCCCGAACTGACCGTATTTGCCGAGCTGACCATATGCTCGATCTGTTTTTTGCCTGGGTTACTGCACTCATGCAGCCAGTTTTGGTGTTAATACTTAGCCTCTGAGATGCCAATGCCTCTATTACTTCATTGTCAACACTTCGCCTGAGCCTTTGGTTGGCACTTTTTTCCTTTGCTTGCCTATGCCGAAGTTTCTTCGTTAGCTCGGCATCCTAGCCCTTAGGCTTTGGTAGCGACTTTGTCCACTTCGCTTGGTGGTCTATAGGTAGTATCGCCTTAAGTTGACGACGTTCCACGCTCGGGGTACTTGTTTGCCCTCTAAGGTTTCAAGCTCGTATGCCCCCCCGAGCACTCTCTTTACTCTGTAGGGCCCTTCCCAATTTGGTCCATGTTTGCCCATGCTGGGTTCGGGTGCCATGATCTTACGGAGAACCAGGTCGCCGACGCAGAAGCTCTGCTTCTTTACTCTAGCATTGTAGTACCAAGCTACTTTTTGCTGGTAGGCTACTGTCCGGATGTGCGCGAGGTCTCTTACCTCGTCCAGTAGGTCGAGGTTGGTACGTAACTCATCTCCGTTTGTTTGATCATCATATGCTTCTAGTCGCAGTGTAGGTACTTCGATCTCCGCCGGGATTACTGCTTCAGTGCCATGGGTGAGGTTAAAGGGGGTCTCTCCCGTGGCGGTATTTTCCGTAGTTCGGTGAGCCCATAGAACACTTGGTAGCTCATCCGCTCACAACCCTTTAGCTCAGTCTAGTCGTGCTTTCAGTCCGTGGAGGATGGCTCTGTTCATTACTTCTGTCTGACCGTTCACCTACGGATGTGCGACCGATGTGAAGTTCTGACGAATTCCCATATCTTGGCACCATTCCTGGAACTTGATATCCTCGAACTGCTTGCCGTTGTCGGAGATCAGTACCCGAGGTAACCCAAAGTGACATACTATGTTCTTCCAAAAGAAGTTCTATATGTTTCGGGCTATAACTGTTGCTAGAGGTTCAGCTTCTATCCACTTTGTGAAGTAATCTACCGCCACCACTAGGAACTTCCTCCCACCTGTTGCTGGCGGGAATGGCCCTAGGAGGTCGATGCCCCATTGCGCAAAGGGCCATGGACTGGTGAGGTACTTGAGGTCGGCGGTAGGCTGATGGTGGATATTGACATGCTTCTGACACCTGTCGCATTTTTTGACGAGCTTGACGGCCTCTGCCTTCATCGTTGGCCAGTAGTACCCCTATCGAAGTGCCTTTTGAGCGAGGTTCCTACCTCCCAAGTGTCCGCCGCACAGACCTTCATGAGTGTCACGGAGTACGAGCTCGACTTCGGTAGGTCGCAAGCAATGCAGGTAGGGCAGCGTGTAGGACCGTCGGTACAGCCGTTCGTCTATTATGACGTATTTGGCTGCCTGGCGCAGCACCCTCTTGGCTGCATTGCGGTCCATAGGGAGGGTTCCATCTAGGAAGAAGTTCGCGAGTGGGTTGATCCAGCTCGGCTCTGCTTCAAGGATGGGAGCGACCTCCTCCGCCTCGCCGAGAATGCTAGGCCGAGGTAAGTGCTCTATGTACACGGTTCTCATGGTGTTGTGACTCGTGCTGGCTAACCGGGACAAGGCGTCGATCTCAACGTTCTCTGACCTCGGTATTTTCCTAATGAAGTGTGACTGGAAGTTGAGCAGAGCCTCCTTTACTTTTGCTAAGTAGGCGATCATAGTCAGCTCACGTGCTTCGTTTTCGCCCGTAACCTGGTTGACCACAAGCTGGGAATCGCTGCAGATAACTATGTGTTTTGCTCTTACTTTTTGCGCTAGGTTTAGTCTGGCTATCAGTGCCTCATACTCCGCCTCGTTGTTGGATGCCGCGAACTCAAAGCGTAGTGCATATTCCAATTTTGTGCCACCTGGGCCGTGTAGCACTATTCCAGCCCCGCTGCCCTACTGGTTCGAGGAGCCATCTACGTGAAGGATCCAGGGCTCCTCATCCCACACTGGCTGCTACTTCACAGGGTTCAGACTCTATTGGCTTGGGAGCTCCGTGCTCACCCGAACTAGGGATCTCGGGCTCAACCGGCCTAGGGACTTTGAGGCTGAACGTGCACTCGGCGATAAAATCTACTAAGGCTTGGGCCTTAATAGCAGTTCGTGGCTTATACTGGAGGTCATACTCGCTGAGCTCGATGGCCCACTTCGTCAGCCGACCGGAAACCTCGGGCTTGAGTAAGACTTGCCTCAGAGGTTTGTCAGTCAAGACGATGACAGTGTGAGCCTGGAAATATGGGTGGAGTTTCCGAGCTGCAATTACCAGTGTGTATGCTAGCTTTTCTATCTGTGGGTACCTCGTCTCTGCTCCCTACAAAATTTTACTAACATAATAGATGGGTCGTTGAACCCGATCTACTTCTTTTATTAGTACCGAACTAACCACCTCGTCGCTTGCCGAGAGGTACAGTTCCAAGACCTCGCCCTCCTTGGGCCGGGTTAAGATCGGCACACTAGCGAGGTAGTTTTTTAGCTCGTGAAACGCGAGCTGGAAGTCTTGGTTCCATTCGAACCCTTTGCCTTTGATTGCTTTAAAGAAAGGCAGGCAGCGATCTGCCGATTTGGACATGAAGCGGCTTAGAGTGGCTATGCGGCCGTTTAGCCTCTGAACCTCTTTTACTTTTCTAGGTGGTTTCATATCTAGGATGGCCTTTATCTTGTCCGGGTTGGCCTCAATACCACGCCAGTTGACAATGTACCCTAGGAACTTAGCCAAGGTGACACCGAAGACACACTTGTTTGGGTTCAGTTTCATGCTAAATTGACACAGAATTTGGAAGACAGAATCTAAGTCTTGTATTAATTCCTGTGAAAACTGCATCTTGACGACCATGTCGTCTACATAACATTCTATTTTTATGCCAATTAAGGGCCAAAACAGCTTATTCACAAGTCTTTGGAAGGTCGCCCCAGCAGTCTTCAATCCGAAGGGCATGACCTTGTAGCAGTACAGGCCGAACTCGGTTATGAAGCTGGCTTTTTCCTCATCGGACTGGTCCATCCTAATTTGGTTGTAGCCCGAGTAGGCGTCCAAGAAGCTTAGCAACTCTTGTCCCGAGGTCACGTCCACTACGCGGTCAATTCTGGGGAGGGGAAGCAATCTTTCAGGCAAGCTCGGTTTAGGTCGGTGTAGTCGACGCACATGCGCCACTTGCCGTTTCCCTTTTTCACCAGCACTGGGTTGGCTACCCAGCTCGGGTAATGAACTTCCCTTTTGAAGTTTGCTGCGATGAGCTTTTCGACCTCCTCGTCGACTGCCCTCCAGCGCTCTGGGGCTAAGTTGCGTTTCTTCTGTCTAATGGGTCTGACTACAGGGTCAGTATTAAGTTTGTGAGTTATAAGGTTGGGGTCAATACCGGGCATATCGGCCGCGGACCATGCAAAAATATCTAAATTTTGAAGTAAAAAACTCACCAGTTCGGTTCGTAGAGGTTCATTGACGGAAGAACTAATCTGTAGCGCGCGAGCTGGGTCCGTAGCCGAAGTCGGGATTGCGACCGTTTCCTTTGTGGGTGAAGCTCGTTCCTCGCCTTGCTCCGTAGGCCGCTCCAGTTCAAGGTCGTCGGCTACCTTGGTTTTTCCCTTCAGGGTGGCAACATAACACTTGCGGGACTCAAGCTGGTCGCCCCGCGCTACCCCCACACCGAAGTCTGTAGGGAACTTCATTGCCAAATAGTAGGTGGAGACCAATGCCCGCAAGATATGCGTAATTGGCCGCCCTATTATGGCATTGTATGGGGAGGGGGTCGCGACCACCAGGAAATCGTGGTTGAGTCTGATCGCACAAGGCCATGTGCTGACTTCCACAGGTATTGTTATTTTCCCGAGGGGCCTGATTTCCTCTCCGCTGAAGCCCACCAGAGCAGTGTTCGCGGGCTTCAGCTCGCTTCTCTGCAACTGTAGCTGGTCAAATGCCGACTTGAAGAGGATGTCTGCTGAGCTGCCCGAATCCACAAGTACGTGCCTGACCTCGAAGTCGCTGATCCTTAGTTTTATGACAAGTGCGTCATCGTGGGGGTAGTGGACTCCTTGCGCATCGTCTTCCGTGAAGAAGATCGGTTCTTCCGTCTTTGGCCTCTTTGGAGGATTCTGTTCTTCTCGGGCTGCTTTGCGAAATGACGTCCTGGCCGTTGCCGAAGTACAATCTGCTACCACCGAACCTCCCACTATCACATGGATGGTTCCCCGAACTGGCCTTTCTTCTGGAGGCTGTCGTTGCAACGGTTCGGCTGGCCTGCTACTGGATTCGGGGGCGTCCCTTCCATGCTCCCCTTGCCGATCTGCCTTATTGTTATTATTATTATTATGTTGTACAAAATTTCTCAAGTATCCGCAACGGATGAATCCCTCTATCTCGTCCCGGAGATTATTACACTGTTCGGTACTATGACCGTGATCTCTATGGAAACTACAGTACAAGTTTTTATTTCTCTCGTTTGGGTTCCCCTTTAAGCGAGGTGGCCATTTTACGTATGGGGCGTCTTTGATCGTCATCAAGATCTCGGTCTGCCTCGTGTTTAACGGTGTGTAGTCCGTCCAAACTACTAAGGGAGCTCGGAATGGCTGGCTCGGCTTCGGCTCCCGGGCTAGGTTTTTTCTTTTGTTGACTGGGTTGGAGGGCTCACCTTCCCTCTTTCTTTTCTCGATCCCGCTTTCGATCCTTTGGTTGATCTCTTCCTCTATTCTCATGAACTTATCCGCGAGCTTGAGGAATTCGACCACGGTTGCGGGCTGGTTAACTACCATGTGCCATTTGAACTCCTTGTGTGTTACTCATCTCTTGGCCGCCGCGAGCTGCACCGCGGGGTCCAATCACGGTATCTGCAAGAACGCGTCATTGAATCGCTTGATGTAGCCCCGGATGGACTCTCCTTCCCTCTGGACTACTCCAAAGATGCTTTCCTCGGTTCTGGGGCATCGCTTGCTGGTGACAAAGTGTGCGGTGAAGACCTGCACGAACTGGGTCGATCTTCTTATCGACCCGGGGGCCAGGTTCCTGTACCAAGTGCGGACTACCCCCCTGAAGGTGGTGGTGAAGGCACACACATGCACGATTCACTGGCCCTAGCTAGGTGAATTTGGGACTGGAAAGCATCGACGTGGTCGTTGGGGTCGAAGGACCCGTCATACTTGTCCAAAGGTGGGAGCTTGAAGTCTCTGGGCATGGGGGCTGCCAGGAGTTCCGGTGCGAGGGGGGAAGGAACTGAGAGAATAGGGGCGGCTTTTACCTCGTCCGAGCTTGTCTCTTCTTTACCTCTGAGCTCAGGTAGGACACGAGTGGCAGTTCGGCAACTTCGTCGGCGCCTTCGTTGCTGGGTGGGCCTGGTGTTGGCGTTGCTGGCCTCTATGTTGCCGAGCTCGATGGGCCCTAGCTGTTGGTAGTCTGCCGCTAGGACGCTGAATCGATTCTCTGTCAATGGGAGCTCAGACTTGGAGTGCCGAGATACTGACTTGGTGGGCGAGGTTGTCGACCCGCAGGCGAGCTGCGAGGCGGGGGTGATTTTTCTTTCCCCTCGGCCCAGGGATGAGGCCTGGCTCTTGTGGGGGTTCTGAGGTTGGGAGGCCTCTCCTCGGTGATGGCGTCCACCCTGAGGGGAGGGCTTAACCGGTTTTGGAGCAAGGTGCCGAGGTGGAAGCAGTGGTTGGTTCAGAGGCAGTTGGGGGAACTGCTGGTGATAGTGATACTGAGAAATGTCGTGCAGTACTTGGTGCTGCTGGAGCTGATGTTGCTGAAATTATTGCATTTGGGCTTGCATTGCCCGCATGCATTGCATCAGGTCGTCCAACTGGTTCTGGCTGGTCACCAGGGGGACAATAGTTGGTTCAGTAAAGGTTGTTTCGATAGGGAGAGGAAAGGGGACATTCATGGCAGGAAGGTTTACGGGTGCCACTGTTTGTGGTGCATTCAGGCTGGGGATCCCATCCACCGGAAGAGGGATGGTGAATTGTCCGATGCACACCACGGGGACTTGAAGTTGTTCCCCGGTGGTGTTCATCTCCGTGCCACGTCTGGCATTGCTATAAGAAGCCATGAGTGTTGGGGTTTTTGGGAAAAAGAGGTTATGAGAGTTTTAGAGGGAGGCTTTTAGAAGCGTTTCCCACAAACGGCGCCAATCGATGGTGCACAATCCGGCCGGTCCTAGCTATCAATGACCTTGCCTCTGATTGGAGCAACAGGGGGCCTGAAACGGAGAAGAAAGTGGGGAATCTCCGGGGAGGAACCTGGTGAGATTGCTCCGAAGCTCAAGTTAGTATTCTCTCAAAGGCAAGATAAAACCAGATGGTGCAATGTTCACATACCTCGTTCTTGGGGGGTAGAGAGCCTTTTATAACCACTTCGCGCACTCACTCCTAAGCTTCTGTCAGGTCGGGTATGATTACTTCTGTGCTTCTGCCAGTTCGGGTGTCATCACCCCTGCTGGGGCAGAACCGCCACTGCTCTCTTTGTCGAAGCCGTCTCTGTAACTGGAGATGGCGGTGGCAGGCGGCCGTTGAAGTGCGGCTGTCAAGCGTCAGATCCCAAGTCAGTCAGGTACGCTGCCCCTGGATTCGGACTCCTTCGATGTTAGGTATGGTGCGGTTTGTTCAGTTCAGCGCCCTGGAGGCAAAGTGCTGGAGTGGTGTGCAAGGTTAAGTCTTGAGTTCGGATAGAGGTGTGGCCCAAACTGCCATAGGGCAGGGCAGTTCGGGTTGTTGCCCTTTGTGTTCGTAAGGCTCGGGGCCTAAGGGAGAGCTCGGGCTCCTTACGGGGAGTTCAAGCTTCTTGCAGGGAGTTCAAACTGTTGGTTCCTCCTTTCGGAGCTCGCGCCTTGGCGTGCTATTGTGTCGAGCTATTGCCTTTGCCACATGTTGAGTGGTAGGAAAGTTCTAATTCAATCTGTGCTTTAAACTCTTCTTATCCATTGTTTGAGTGTTATTAAATTTCCGAACAAAACTATAAATGAAATGGAGAAAATTCAAAATCCTAGCTTTTTTGGTGGAATTAATGTCATAGTAGAAATATGAAATGGGCTTCTTGGAATAAACTTTGTACTCCAAGCCATAAGGAGGGCTAGGTTTTAAAGATTTACATTACTATTAATTACTATATATAGTAATTTACACGTTTTACACTAAGTCCTATTAATTACTATAAATTACTGTTAAATTACTGAAATTACCATAATTACTTGAGTTTGGCACATTTCATTAATTTTTTTCTTCAGCAAATGATGTAAGGGTTTGCATTTCCTTTCGACCACTTTTGTTATCATATTGGATATCTGATTACCATATGCATCACATGGGCCCCAGTAATAATAATAATAATAATAATAATAATAATAATAATAATCTCTATTCCCACCCTTTCTTTGTTTCCTCTAATATCTTAGTTTTCTACTCATCTAGTTTGACTCTGTGTGCCCGTGTTTCATTGGAGGTGGTGGAAAGGGAGTAGGAGTGTAAACGGATTGAATTCGAATCAAATCAGGCAATATTCAAATTCGAATCAAATCAGGCAATATTCAAATTCGAATCCGATCAGAAAATTCGATATCTGAATTTTATTCGGTATCTGATGGGTATTGAAAATTAATATTCGAATTTGATTAAATATTTGAATATTGGATTTGATTTGAATTCAATCAATTAATTATTTTAGGTAATTAATAAATATTTTATTTATATAATTTAATTATATATAAATTATATAAAAAATTTAAATATTTTATATATTATATATAAGAATTAAATAACCGGTCGAATTTGGATACTTATCACATCGAATCAGGTCATATTTAAATTTGAATTCGACTAGCTAATTAGTATGGATAGTGTCAGACAATATATGCACTTAGCTCCAATCAAATTGATGTACATAAGTATATTATTGTTTCATGTTCTTATTGGTGCATTTCTATGAATTACTCCTTAAACTAGACACTTATGACACTCGTGCTAGTTTAGAATATTCTCAACCATTGGATAGATAAGTGTGCAGCCAAAATAGTGGAGCAACTTGTCTCAGCTAGGTGCTCATGGTTCAGATAACCAAACCTTGAGTTTTTTTTTTAACCGAACTGACTTAGTCAATTTCTTAATAGTTCGAACTGAAACCGAACCGATGCAATTGGTTAACTGGTTGATCGGTGGACCAGTTAACTATTGTTCAATTTTTCGGTTTTTTTGTGTAGTAACCTTCTGCTCAAAATTAAAAAAAAAAAGGGAAAAAACATTCCCTCCATTAAAAAACATTCATTTAGTAACAATCCAAAAAAATGAAAAAATACACTATAGATGAACAAACAAACTAATATTTATGCAAAGAAAACCTAAAACAAGCTAAAATAAAAATACAACAAACTAAACTATTAATCAACATTCATAGTAAGAATCCAAAAAATAAAAAAAACACTATAAATGAAAAAAAACTAATATCTATGCAAAAAATAAATAAAAAATACCTAAACCAAGCTGAAATGAAAATACAACAAACTAAACTATTAATCAACATTCATTCCGTAACAATCCAAAAACAAATGAAAAAAATACACTATAAATGAACAAACACACTAATATTTATGCAAAAAAAAAACCTAAAACAAGTTGAAATGAAAATACAACAAACTAAACTATTAATCAACATTCGTTCAATAAAATAAACTAAACTATTAATCGACATCCATTCACTCATTCAGTAACAAGTTAAAATGAAAATAAAAGCTAAAGCCCGAAGGCCTGTAAATTTATGCAAAAATATAAAAAAATACACTATAAAAAAAACACTATAAATGCGAGATGAAGGCCTGAAGTCGTACTTGGACAATGAATATTGAAGTGGTAGCCGATTTGTCGGGGTCAGACTAGTTGTAGTCGCCTGAACTTGAAGTGAGAGGTGGTGGAGATGATAGGTGTTGCTGGAGAGGGAGTAGCTGGCGCTTGGCTTTGGTGGCTTGGTGCTTGCCGGAGACCGGCGTTGCCGCTTGGCGGTTAGCACAGAGTGACGGAGGAGATGATAGGCGAGAGAGAGAGAGAGAGCACTTGGGACTTCCCATCAAGCAAGGTGTAGTCGGCGGCCTGGCATCGGACCCGTTTGGCTTGGTTTCTATTAGTAGGCAGCTGCTCGGTCAGGAGAAAGGTAATGATGGGCTCCATCCAACAGGGCTCGACTTGCACAGGGAGCACCTGGACTTCTTCAATGCTTGGCTGGGCTAAGTTCTCAACACAGACTATGCGGCCGAGCGCAGCGCCTAAGGTACTCACTAACTTGGAAAGGGGGTTAGCTCTCATGTTTTCGGACCGTGAGACTTGCAGTAGGGAGAAGTGTTGGAAGTGGCGAACGAGCTCTTGCACCTTTGCTAGGTACTTTGTTCACCACCAGCTGGGAGTCGCTGAAGACCTCGATTTGCTGGGAGCCGAGGTCCTTAGTAGGCTATAGTCCTACGAGGTGGGCTTTGTACTCAACTTCATTGTTGGAGGCCGAGAAGTCGAACCTCTACGCGTATTCTACTTCTGTGTTGTCCGGGGTGAGGAGTATGAGGCTGGCTCCGCTTCCCTTGGAGTTGGAAGATCTGTTAACAAATAGCTTCCAGGTTGGCCGAGGTCCTTCGGCTAGTTTAGGCCTTTCACCTCTTTTGGGGCTCAGGTGAAGGTGCATTCGGTTCTGAAGTTGGCCAAGGCTTGTGCTTTGATTGCGGTCCTCGGTTGGTACTGTAGGTCGAACTCAAACAATTCGACGGCCTACTTGATCACTCGTCCTAAGGTCTCTGGCTTAACAAGGATGGCCTTGAGGGGCTGGTTGGTCAAGATCGAGATGGTGTGGGATTGGAAATGTTGCCTAAGCTTCCTAGCCGAGACCACTAAGGCGAAGGCCAATTTTTCCACTTTGCGGTATCAGGTCTCAGCATTGCAGAGGACCTTGTTGACATAGTAGATTGGTCTTTGCACACCATCTTCCCTTATCAACACTAAACTGATGGCCTCGTGCCCAGCTAAGAGATACAGGTATAACACATCTCCTGGAAGTGGCCGAGTGAGGAGGGGAGGCAAGGCGAGGTATGACTTCAACTCTTCAAAGGCGCACTAGCATTCTTCCGTCCACTGAAAGTCCTTCAACTTCTTGATGGCCCAGAAGAAGGGTAGGCAATGGTCGGCCAACTTCGACATGAAGTGGCTGAGGGCAGCCACTTGGCCGGTTAGCCTCTGAGCTTCCTTGACCGTTTGAGGTAGTGCCATGTCAAAAATAGCTCGGATCTTTTCTGGGTTGGCCTCTATACCCCGCTGTGTGACGACGAAGCCTAGGAACTTGTTTGATGTGACGACGAAAGCACACTTGCTAGGGTTAAGCTTCATATTGTACTTCCGCAAGGTGTCGAAGGTCTCGGCTAGGTCTGAGGTATTTTAGTCGGCTTTCAGACTCTTTATGATCATGTCATCCACATAGGCTTTGACGTTTCTTCCATTTGGTGTTTGAAAACTTTGTTCACGAGATGTTGGTAGGTGGCCCCGGCGTTCTTGAGGCCGAAGGGCATGACTTTGTAACAATATGTGTCGTGCTTGGTGATGAATGAGGTCTTTTCCTTATCCTTGGGGTGCATCTTGATTTGGTTGTATATGGAGAAGGCATCCATGAAGCTATGTAGCTCGTAACCTGTGGTGTATCGACGTGGTGGTATATCCTCGGCAAAGGAAAACTATCTTTGGGGCAAGCTCGGTTGAGGTCTATGAAGCCAATATAGATCCGCCACTTCCCATTAGCTTTCTTTACCATAACTACATTGGACAACTAGTTAGGGTAATGTACCTCTCGGATGAAGCCGACATCGAGTAGCTTGTCAACTTCCTCTCCTATGATCTTCCATCGCTCCGGTGCAAAGTTCATCTTTTTTCTGCTGAATTGGCCTAGAGCTCGGGTCCACGCCCAGCCTATGAGTAATGACCGAAGTGGTGGTCGGCCTCTCCCTCTTGGCGGTCGCCGGCCGGGGCCTCCTCTTGTTGTTGCCGTTGCAGATGTCTCCATTACTTCTCTTCTTCTCTGGGCCTCCACGATGGTGGTTGGCCTCTCCCTCTTGGCAGTCGCCGGCCGAGGCCTCCTTGGCGGCGATGTACTTTTGGGACTTCTTAAAAAATTCTGCCTTGGACTTTAACGATGTTTTGGCTACCGAGCACTTGAGGGCCGAGCCTGGCAGGAGGCCGTTGATGGTTGTGTGCATGGAGACTATAGGGTTGAGGTCCCTGACCTCGAGCTCCTCTTTTTTGAAGATATCAATGTAGGACCACAGACTCTCGTCGTGTTTCTGTCAGATGATCATGAGAGAGATGATGCTCCTTTATATGCGTCGGTTGTTGATGAAGTGGGCGAGGAAGAGGCTAGCAAATTGCTTCTATGAGCTGATGGACCATGGGGGAAGCGTAGAGAAGCATTGGTAGGCTTCCCCCTTGAAGGTCACCTGGAAAGTTTTGCACGTCAAGGCGTTAGAGTATCCGTAAAGGAGCCTGTGTGCCTTGAAGCTTTCCAGGTGGTTGTCTGGGTCGGATGATCCATCATACATCTCGAGCGTTGGCGCTTTGAAGTGTGGCGGGAGAGGCTCCAAGGTGAGGTCAAGGGTGAAGGCATCCATCTTCTCGGACGAGGGGTTCTGGCTTGCCGAGGCGTAAGCTTGACTCTCTTTAACCTGGCGAAACTCATCTTTGACGGCATTGAGCTATGCCTGTAGGTCGACAATCTTCTAGTTGATGGGGGCCTGGGCCTTGTCTTGGTTCTCCCGGAGGCAGATTGGGTCGGCCTGGTTCCCAGAGTATTCTGATGCGGGCGCGTGCCCGTTTCTTTTGGCCCGCCTATCGTTCAGGGGGTCTCAGAGGTCTCAGACACGAGAGGGAGAGGCGCGACGTCAGCCCTCGACCCTCAAAAGGGGGCAGTGGTGGCTTGATCGCCTGCCTCTGTCCTAGGGGCTTTCTCGTTGGCGGTGGTTGGACTCTAAGGGGTCGGCCCAGTTGGATCCGACTGGGCTGATGGCTAGTGCGTCCGAGGATGCACGTTCACCATGGTGCGCCAGGCTTCCAGCGAGGCGGCTATCTTGAGGGCGGCCTCCTACCGGGTGCCCCACCTCGTCCAGCCTTTGTACGAGATTGTCAAACCAATCGAGGACCGCTTGGAATTGGTCCATCGTGACCAGGTTCTGAGCATTCCTGGTGTTTCTTGCCATGTCGGCTGAATATTGAGAGTTAATTCTTAAGTCTTTTAGAGTGTGAATTTAATTGAGAGAAGTCTTAGTGACTTTCCCACAGACGGCGCCAATTGTTGTTGCCTAGAATGGGTCGAGGGCAACAAGGTAACTTCGCTTCCAAGCCGAGGGTTGACTGAAGAGTCCGAGTTCTATTGTGGCCAAGGGCCAGTACCCGAGGCAAAGACTCTGATGAACAAGTTAGTATAGGTGCAACATAGGGTGGACGGGGCCTAAGGTTAGGACACTTAGACGAGGCCGCAAAGGGAATAAAGAAGCTCTTGGTAGTCCAGAGTCTAGATGTTTACCTTAAGAAGGTTGCCCCCTATTTATACTTGAGGTCGCCTGGAGGTAGGTGGGCGTGGATGGCCAAGATGTGGTCTGGCTCTGAGGAGCGCTGCCATCTGAGGCTACCGCATGCAGCCGTACCATTGGCCCCACGACGCGCACTGACCTCTGCTCTATGCACGCCCTCATTGGGTCCGCCGTCTGCCACGCACGTGCATGCTATTGATCCGGGACATGGGCACCTATATCACTAAGTAAGAAGGCTCTTGGGAAGAGGGAAGCACATGCACCATCTTCTTGAGAGTAAAGCAATAACACTTTTGAAGTTTTGCAAAATCTCTCTTGATCAAGCTTTCAAATCCTAATTGAAGGAAGTAATTCCCATCATTATTTGAAGTACGAGAGCACGTCATCCGACTCTCGTTTTTAACTCAAGTCCAAATCTTCAAGTTCTAAGAAGAACAATCAAGAGAGAATCAGAGGATTTCTCTTTTGTAAGAAAATTCAAATCCGAAGAGTTTACTTCCCATTTATTTCAAATATATAAAAAATCAATTTATTTGAAATTGTCTTTATTTTTCTTGTATTTGAATTTATACACGAAATTTGTGTCGACAGGGTCCATATTCTCTAATTGGTAACTCTAAGAAAAGTTTCAAGTGGGTCGCGGTAGAGGATGCAGGGAAAGAGATAGGGGTAGGGAGTAGTTCAACCAAAGAGGTTAGGTTTCAAGTGGGGAGGGTAGAGGCAAGGGCGGTCCCGTCGGTCTGGTTTCGCAGGTGGGAGTTCTGGAGTTCAGCAATCTCAGTGTTTCGGGCGAGTACTACTCGTGTTGGGGATGGAGGCCTAGGGAAAGAGGTGGGGCCCATACAGGCACAGGCACCAAGTTCAATTTTGAACGTTGGCCTAATTTCAAAAGTTGCAATGTGCCCTTCCTCTTCTTCATCTAATGTAAGCTGCCGCCCACTTGCAGTTCAGGCCCTTGGTCCGGTTTTTTAGAAAAGCCCATTAGGCCCAAGTTAAGGTTTTTAAAACTGATTCGGAGAATAAACCGGTCAGGGGTCTAGTTTTTGGGTTGAATGGTTGGCCCATTCTGACAAAAACAATTAAAAAAATGGTCAAAATCATTCAAACGATTAATTACCCGGGTCAGTGGTTTATTAACAAAAATCAATGGTTTTGGGAAAAAACAAAACCAATCACCTAACTGATTCCCAGTTTTTCCAATCCAACCGTCCGACTGATCCAGTTTTAAAAACCATGGCTCAATTGCTATTTTGTGGTGGAGAAAACATCTTAAAGGTTGGGTGTCACGCAGCAAAGGTTCCAGGAGCATCGAGGGCACCTTTCGTGTTGAATTTGGGCCAACAAGAGGTCTCTCAGTGTTTGGTTTGAAGCAAAAAGTAGGAAAAACCTTTTCCTTCAAACCAAACATAGCCTTAGAGTGCATACTACTTTGATAAAAGATTTGAAAATTTTAATTTTGGCTAAAGAGGCTGCTAATAAGGTAGGCTTAAAGACTTTGCACAAGAAGCATGTAGACAGGAGAATCTGATTTGCGTGGAGCTAGCGAAAGAAACCTCAGGGCCTATTTGGTGCGCCTTTTTGTGCGGTTTTTTTTCTGTTTATAAGCTGTAAAGACCGATATTCGGTTTATTTTTGTTTGGTACATGGAAGATCTAGCCGTTAAAAGACGAAACGCCAAAAAGACGTGAGAAGCCCATTTTCGGCTGATTTCGGGAAGCTTCAAATGAAGGTTCTCGTGTCTTTTGCGTTTTAATGTCGTGTGAAAAGATGTACGTCTGCCAAACGTGCTTCGAACTGCTTAGATCTTCATACAAAAACTCAATACATCTTTTATATGTCAGAGATACCACAAGATCTTCCCAAAAAAGACACGCCAAACAGACCCTCAGTTGAAGGGGAATCCACTCCATTAATAGAAACCGGAAAAGCTTGAGCTAAAGTAAGGGTTGACAGTGACGAAGAAAGGTTTTATGGAAATAATGATTCATTGGATGAAGCCGATGAGATATTCAAGTTTGGAGGATTAGCAGGTAGCCGCAGTCCTCGGAGTCAGGGCCAATTTATATGATTCTCTTCTTCTCTCCTTGTTTTATTCTTTTAATGAAAATTTTCTTCTTATTCTTAAAATGAAAAAACACATGAAAACATTGCTCACATTTGGCAAAAGTTGTGGATAGAATGGGAAAGGAAACGGTAGGAGATGCTCTCCAGCAATCACTTTCAAGAGCCATGAAAACTTTGATTCGTATGGTTGGGAATATCTCATACGACTGGAAGCCCATTCTTTCAGAGTGTGGCAGAGTTTGAGTTTTTGTGGACAGGAGATCCCGTCACAACTTCCAAAGGCATGGTAGACCCCTCACCAAATTTTTCCACTCATTCCCAATCTTCTTTATCGATCAAAACAAATGTAGTTGTTTGTCTTTATTTTCCTTCTTAACCCACACCAGTTGAGTCAAATGAGGTTGCTTGTCCCTACTTTTGGCCCCCTTCCATTGACACACATCTTATTTGTCCATATGTGCAGAAAACAAGAACATCCCTCATGCAAAACTCTTTGCATTTGGATTCTAATTGTTGAATTGCAATTTTTGGTTTTTTGTATCGGAATTGAAGCTTCTGAGTTCTGAATCAAATGTCTTGTGTGGGTGAATGGGTTTGTTCCCAAATTGCAATAGTACCCTCCTGGAGAACTCACTCTTGTTTTCCTACCAGAAACAGCTGTATATATGATCTTGTATGAATGTAGCTAAGTGTTGCAACAGATGGAATGGAGGTGTCTGTTGTTATACTAATACTGACAAAGTAGAAAAGTGGAATGGACGTTTACAAGACTTAATCCCAATTATTTGAGTGAGCTAAAATTTGATTAAGACTTTTATGTCAAATGGCAACTTCATCCTAAATCAGGTTGTGAAATTGTGATGCATACTAAGTCATATGGTTTTGTTGGTTTGGCAACATAATCATACATATTGACAAATACCTTATAAGAGATTAACTCAACCTTAATTCCAATTTGGGGTTCAATAATATATGATTGGCTAAAGCTTTTATGCCAACCTGATACATCAACCATATCCCATTGCACCATAGCATATAAGATAAGATTGAAACAACATTTGTTTGATTCATGTCAATCTACTTGTCAACCTCCCTAAAGTCATAAAGGACAAGGTGGTGTATAATTGCTTAGTTCAAAAACCCAACTATCAACATGAGAATCTTTATGTTCATGGACAAGGCACCAGGGCAAATATCTTTCCTACCCAGTTAATCTGGTTAATTGGTAATTATTTATTTGAGATCTCTAATTTTTTAAGGTAAAATATAAATTTTATTAAAAGATAATATTTATTTGAGATCTCTAAAATAGATTTGGTTTGAAAATGGAAAAATATAGAAACATGTTGATGGTTGTGTATGTATTTTTTTGTTCTCAAATGTTTGAAGAGTAAAATTTTATTTTTTGTTTTAGAAAACATAATTTTGATGGTTCCAAAAACATGATTTGTTTTTGTTTTAGAAGACCATCTTGTTTTCACTTTTCATAATAAAAACAAAGTTAGAGAACATGTTTTAGTTTTTGATGATGTGGCAATTTTAAAACAAGTAATTATATATATCAAGAGAGAGAGAAAAACCTTGTGTTTGTATTTGTACTGCAAGTCCCATTATTCTAGATAAAGTGTGTTATTTAGGCTCAGTTTGGAAGAAGTACAAATACAAATAGAATGCAAAACTTTATATTTTGTATTATTGTGTTTGTATTTGTGCTGTACATATTTGTATAATTTGTATAATTTGTACTCTTTCCAAACTGAGCACTACATGCATATATTTGTATTTACACTTTTCCCAATTAGGCTCAGTTTGGAAAGAGTATAAATACAAATATGTAGAGTGTGAAACCTTGCATTTTGTATGTATTTGTATTATAAATATTTGTATTTGTACTCTTTTCAAACTGATCATTATTAGACTCGGTTTGGAAGGAATATAAAAATACAAATATGTAAAATGCAAAACCTTGTATTTTATATTAGAAGTACGGATACACCCGATGCAAAATACAAATAACGCATGGTTTCTAAAACTTCTTCCACCCCTGGCTTGTTAAGTTCACTTTAAGGAATGCACTGAAGCTTCTCAAATTATAGGGGAGGTTTAAGTAGTTTACCCATTAATCTAAGTTAATTCTTTCGATTAACAATAATTTCTATTAAATATTATTTTTTTACAACTTCTATTAATTTAATTTTTAAAGGCAATAATTTTTGTTAATAATTAATAATGATAATTAAACATCCCTAATAGTAGTTATATTAAGTATGACTAGCAATTAGGCGAGGCACCCCCTCCCCGTCCTTGCCCTATAGCTAAGATACCTTTCCCCTTATATTATCCTTGGTGGTAGGGTGGGTTTGGGGCTGAGCACCTATTCCCTATTGGAGATGGGGAATCTCTAAATTTTCCTTGCCCCGAGGCAATTACCTAGAAATATATCTAATTTGGGGCTATTTTAGAAATAGAATTTAGGAGCATTTCAAGAACTAAATATGGCAATTTGGGAGTATTTTAGAAATAGAATTATGGGATCCTAGGGTTTTAGGAATTTGGGAGAAACTCAGGGGTATTTTAGAAATTAATATTAATCTTAGGGGAATTTTACTAATTTACCATTGAGTTTGGGGTAGGGATGGCAATTTTCCTTGTCCCCACCAGTTACCTAGCTTCCCCAACCCGATGGATTAGGGATGGAGATTTCCTTGGCGGGGACTAGGGTTGATAGTGATACTGTACTAGAGATGGGAGCGGGGACGGGGAGTGAATGTCCTGCCCCATCCCATCCCCATTTAAGTTCGGGGAAAACCCACCCCATTCCGAGTGGAAGCCCTGGTTTTATAGAGAAAATTGTTATCCCTAATCTAAACTAATTTATCCAAATTAACATAAACTAAATTACTTGCCCACAAATATTAATTAGTTATCCAAATTTAAGTATTTTATCTATAAAATTCAATTAAATAATTAATGGATAGGGGCCTTCTTTTAATTCCTGGATAATGAATATGGGGATTTCTTCTTAGTAAGTGCCTTACATTTACTTAAGTTTAAATAATTAAGTTATCTAAATATAATTAATTAATATTTAAATTAATTAAACTAATGTAGTCAAAATTATAACTAACTTAGTTAAATTACTATTATAAAAAATAAATTACATTAAATTTAAATTCATCTATATGTAATCAAATTTAAATTTGATGTAATTAAATTTTGCTTAACGTAATCAAATTAATAGTATTTAAATTAATGGTTACCCTATATTCCATTTTAATTATATATTAATAGATGATAGGGTTAGGGGTGCAACTTGGGTGGGCCCATCCCGAGCCTGAACCGGCCCAACCCGGAATTTTACATGGGTTGACTTGGATTTACGGTCCTCGGGCTGGGGTCGGGCTCAAGAAGTCAGGTTTTTTTTATTTTTCGGGCCAAGCTTGGGCCTAGCCCTTAGGTAGCTAGAACCCAACCCAATTATATACATTTATACATATATACATGTGTATATAAGTAAATGTTGCATATATATTTCCACACACACACACACACACACACATATATATATATATATATATATATATTTGTATATATAACATTTGTATAGATATTTTGCATACATATTTATATACATACATAAATATATGTATATATATTTGCATAAATAAATTTATATATGTATAATTTTAGAGTGGATTCATTGACCAACCCGAACCCGGCCTAAGCTCGAGCCCAACCCGAGTGCATCAAATTATAGGGAGGGTTGGGCTCGGATTGAGAAAATCATGCTTGACCTTGGGCTCTGGCCTTAAGCCCAAATTTTAGATTTGGGCCTGGGTTGACCATAAACCCGGCCCAACCCGCCCGAGTTGCACCCCTAGATAGGGTAGGTTAAGATGGTGTTAATATCAAGTCCGCAACAAGGGAAAAAGATGAAGGGTAGGGAGGGAGATAAGAAGAGCATGTAGTATATAGACGTTGGGATGTGAGAATTTTAGGTAATTGGAATGTGGTTGGAAATTTTAGGAAAGTGGGGTTTGAGAGATTGATAGGAGATCAAATCAGCTCCCCACGACGTCCCACAACACATCCCCACCATGTATTTGGAACATCTTCCAATGATAATACCAAAAATAATGATGTCATCATTGAGAGATGTTTCCAATACATGGCGGGGATGTGCTGTGGGATGTTGTGGGGGGCTGATTTGAACTCGATAGAGAGATTATGGGTAATTGAGAAGTGGATGGGAATTTTAGGAAAGTGGGGATTGAGAGATTAAGATAGAGATGTTAAGAAGAATTTTAACCCTATTAACATTGTAGCTTGAGAGAGAAATGGTATAAGACACAGAGGTTATAAACACAGGGTTGGGGTAAAGGAGAAGGGAGAGGCCATCTGACGTAGCTATTTTTATTTTAATATATGCTAATAGATGGCTCTTGAAATAAAAGTTACCAAGCTTCTTTGTATATATATGGCAACTTTATTTTTATCAAGAAAAACATTTGCCTAGTTACAAATAAAGTCTAGCCTAGCTAGGTTAGCTAATTAATTAGTAAAGGTGCTAACCATAAAAAGGCACAAAATGATTGAGAGGCAATTTTAAACCTGTGTATTGTCTAATTTAGCAAAATACATAACATGTTTCTAAAATTAATTATCCGCACTTAGGTTACTAATATCACTATTCACCCTTTTCATCTTCACCCAAAAAAACAGAAAACCAAATCTAACTTCATATGATTGTAATGCCAAGAAAAAAAAAACTTCATATGATTTTAATGATAAATAAAACAAGCATCCAACACTATTCCATAAAAGGAGTAGTTTGCTTTCAATACGGGTGCAGATTGGGCTGGGTTGGTTGGGAATTTGTTAAATTTTCAAGGGCCCAAAACCCTAACCTGGGCTTGCTGTTGTTGAAATTATTTAATTAATGGAGCAATTAAGACTGTTAATGGGTCAGGTTTAGGTAAGACTAGTTTCAAATCGATTATTAATTGGGACAAAATCATAGACTCAAAATCATCCTAATTAATAGTCAGATCTGTCAGGTCCAGACCCGATAGATTCAATTAAATTGAAAACTATATTTGTTTTATTTTTGCAAGATAAAATAAAATTTATTATGAAAAACGAGAGAAGAAAGAAGGAGGGAGAGTACAAATTGGGGCTTAGCTAGCCCACAAACCAAACTAGAAAAGACTCAACACCACCACACCACCCAAAGCCAGAACAAAGATATAACCAGCCTTTACTGAACACAAAACCAAGGTGTCCACTTTCAAATCTCGAGTCACAGAAAACGGTCCTTCTAAACGTAAACTCATACCACAACTAGCAAGAGCTACCACCAAGGAACTTGGCCTCTCCCTCCTCTACCTCTGCCCCTGACCACTTTTTTACCTTTCCTATCGGCTTTAACAGACGCATCCACATAGAAGTTGATGAGTCTTCTTAACTTCCTACTTCCTGGGAGGCCCCCAAACCTGAAAGCTTCGTCAGCCTTATACAAAGAAGCTAAGGCCATGTTTGGTTTATTATTCAGTCTCATTCTTTTAATTCTTGCTAATCATTCTAGGTAAGAATGGGCAAGAATGAATAACATTAGAGTGATTGGTTACAAAATTTTTGCCATGGGCCACATTTTTTAGGATGAAAAATCAGTTCCATAGTACAAAAGTTGAGTAGCATGCAGCATGAAAAATAATGTATGATAGGACTTTTATTCTTTGAGGAAACTCTACCTACAAAACTATTGCCATAGATGTTTACTTTTGCGAAAGCACTTTTATAAAAGCACTTTAATAAAGACACTTTTATAAATGTACTTTTACCAAAGCACTTTTATGAAAGTACTTTTATGAAAGCACTTTTATAAAAGCACTTTTACAAAAGTACTTTTATAAAAGCACTTCTATAGTAGTACTTTTACAAAAGCACTTTTTTAAAAGCATTTTTGCGAAAGTAATTTTTACAAAACCACTTTTATGAAAATACTTTTATAAAAGCACTTTTACGAAAGTATTTTTACAAAACATCGATGCCAACTGATAAACAACATAGGACACTTGTCAGTCTGAAAAGAATTCATTCTTATAAAAAAAGTGTTTGGATCATGGTAATATTTTCTCATTCTGCCTATTTTTACCAATTCTTGTACATTTTAGAATTTCATCTTGGGTAAAAATGAGAAAGAATGAGAATTGAACCAAATATGGACTAAACTTTCCACCTCATCTTCCTCCTAAGTTTCAGCTCCTTAAGTTCTTACTTTCAGCTTCTTTCTTGAAACTAAACTATATTTGTTTATTTTAATAATAACTTAAGTTTTAAATTTTGATAACTGATCCAGCGCGATCCACGCATTCCTAGCTGGCGGACGCCTGGCTCCTAACTGGCGACGGATGGTACCAGAGAAGAGGAAGGTGAAGGATTCTCGGGGAGCTCGCCCGGTGGGAATATTCCGATGCTTAAGTTAGAACTCAGAGAGAGCTGTAAGAAATGCAAAGAGAGCTGAGAGTGCAGATAGCGCTAGATCAGTTCAATTACCTCTGCCCCTTGGAAATCGGGGTCCTTAAATACTGGTTGTTCTGTCAAATCGGGTGTAACCGCCACTGGCCCTCTGTTGCAACCGTTATTCGCCAGGGCTGCGCAAGTAACCGTTGCAGGGTACTGGCCCAATCAGATGAGAGACGTGACCCGGGAAGGACAGACATGTCGCCGCCTGTCGAGAGACATGGGCGCAGCCTACTGGGATGGCAGGTACTGCACCGTCAGTCAGGAGATGTGGGTGCAGTCTGATAGGTACGGTCTTGTCAGATAAGAAGTTTCCTGAGGATGCCACATCGCTTAATAGCGAGCTACCTTGTCAGATAAGAAGCTAATTGTCCAAGTTCGCGAGTTGAAATAGCTTGGAGTGTTCCTCATCTAGCACACTAGTGAGCTCGAGCTCGCTTTGTAGCGAGCTGTTCTGTAGCGAGCTGACCCACGAGGGTTTCAGCGAGCTCGTTACACCGGGTTGTAACCAGGTTGTCATGCTGAGTTGTTGCTTATGTTGAGTCATGTTCACGTGTCGCCTACTTAGGAGGTCGGGTCAATTGACCCTCCATCAATTGCCCCCCACTCCTCGGGCTAAGGGTCTTACTTTAGTGCGGGGAGTTTATGAGGTGACAGGCGGACTTGACCCGTAATTCAAACTGGGTTGACTGACAACATTAAAAACACACGCGGATGTCAGGCAATTTCTGGACTTTTCGGGTGCCAAAAAGCGCGCTAAGCAGCTTTTAGCTTCGGAAGACGTGCAGCCAGCATTACCTTCATCATGGAAGACATGCAGTTAGTTTGATTACGAACCGTCGGATTCACCTTAATTTGAGTCATCGGTTTGTGGGCATAGTGGCTATAAATAGGAGGGTCCCAGGCCTCATTTCTTTTACGCCAACTTGCCTTGCTTTCGGATTTGAGGTCGCGCCTTTGCCTAGTTGCTCAAGCTCTTTTCCTATTCACACTGTCCTTTCGGTTCAGCATTTTCCTGGTGAGTCCTCTTGTTCTGTCAACAATGTATGGGTACCCATACAATGTCTTTTCCCGGGGTGGTCATCAGGGCGATGTCCCTTCGAGCTCGGGGGGAGCCTCCGGTGGTACGACCTCCACTTCCTAGGGTAGGGATCCTAACAACTTTGGTCCTTCCTCCATGTCGGTGGAGAGACTCGGGACCTTAATCATTCAATTCGACCTCCCCAAGAAGCTCATCTATAGTCTCCCATCCGGCGACAATCCCTGGGAACACGGTCACGACGAGATCGTGATCTTCCAAGAATAGCTCATTGCTGGCCTCCGACTCCCTCTGCATCCTTTGATAGTGGAGGTTTTAAACCATTTTAATGTCACTATAGACCAGCTTCACCCCAACTCAATCCGAAACGTGGTTGGGACAATTTCTTTGTTTTATGAATATTGTCTTCCTCTCGACCTCGACATCTTCTACTCCATTCTATCTATCAAGAATGCCTCCCCCGGAGCCCCTCCAGAAAGGCGTTCTTATTACTTCTCTCCCCGTCCCGGCTTCAAGCTCCTTCACGAGTTGCCAAACAAGATCCCAGCCTGGAAACGGGATTACTTCGTAGTTCGCAACCCCGAGGGGTGGCCCTTTCCGACCCATTGGAGGGGCGCCACTCAGGACTCGGGTGTTGACTTGGACCCAAAGGATCGGGAGGCGCTGCAATCCTGGGCAGCAATCGGCTTCCTTTGCTCGGACTACTTGGCCGAGGACAAGCTCGTGTAGGCCGGCCTGAGCCCCGGTAGGTTGCCTTTAGGTCGTGCTTTCTTTCCTCTTATTTTCTTATTTTTTGCTTGACTAGTGTCTTGTGATTTTTGGCAGCCAACATGTCTGGTGTAGACGCACGTCGCATTCTGTCGAGCAACCAGAAGCGTAGGGCAAAGAGGTTGTGCCCTGACCGAGCGTCCACTTCCGGGGGTGTTGAGTTCGAGGCTGCGGACCCAGCCTTTGTTCCACCGCTATCAGAGGTCCCACCAGTCTCGTTCGATGGAGTAGCTATGGAAGGTGGCGAAGGAGAAGGGGAGGTCCCGCCCCAAGGGCAATACCCTTCATCTGTGCAATCTTGTCCCATCGCCTTCCCACGGTTCCCTATCGAGGGGAAGGAGGAAAGCATCACCAACTTCATCGTGGCCTCACGAAGGAGACGACAGGCGGTCACCCACGAGGAGGTTGTCGACTGGGGAGGGATGGACCCTAGGTAGCTCGCCAGGGTGGCCTCGGCTCATTGCATAGTGGTATGTGGCTGCTTCCTCCTTTTCTCTCTTCTTTTCCTTCCATTTTTTTTTTGACCTCGGCCTTTTTGCTGGCGGGTAAACTCCGCCGTCCACGCCATGGCCCTCCAGACTAACATTCACTCTAAGGACACCTTCACTCAGAGGTCGAACGTGCAGAAGCTCCGGGGCGAGCTCGACCAGGCTCGAGATGAAATCCTCCAGGCTCGGAAGGGGAGCGAGGCTCAGGAGTTGCTCGCCCGGGACTAGGAAGTTCAGATTGCCCGACTGTCTAAGGAGAGTGCTCACTACCGGGAGGAGTCGTCGAGGGTGATAGCAGAGAGGGAGCTCTTTCGCCAACAGGTCCAGAACTTGGAGTCCACGCTTCGGGACCGGACTCGGAACTTTGACGTCGCTGTGGAGGCAGAGCGAGCTAAGGCGATGTGGGACTTCAAAGACTCCCAGGAGTACCACAACCTCCAGGTGGAGTACGACTTGAGCTCCTACCGTTCGGGGTTCAAACTCTGCCAATGGCTGGTTTGGAAGAAGTTCTCCGGGCTCAACCTTGAAGGCATAACGATGAAGGGTCTGGACACAGAGACAGTGGACATGGCGGAGGAGGAGCCCGACTCTCCGGAGGATGACGAGGACGTGGAGGCAGCGGAACCTTGAGGCCGGTTGCTGCCCTTTTTTCTTTTGATTCTGGAATGGTTGTTCCCGGGTGTTTGGACCCGGTTCTAAGTATTTCTTTCTTTTTTGATGAACTGTGTCAGGCTGTTAGGCCCTGCTTTTGTTTTTTTTGTTCGTTTATTTTTGTTGTTTTTAGAACTGGAAATGAAGTATTCCCATTTTTGTTTCTAAGTGCTATGCTCTTTACTTTCTGCCGAAGCGACTTTATCACTCGAGCTATTAGAGCTACATACCCGAAGTAGGGTCTTTCGATAATTGTTACCCTGAATTGTTCCCCAGCACTTGGGGTAGTTTTATAATGTTAGAGTTAAATCCCCTTAACGGGTTCAACTTGTATACTGAAGCGATCCACACATCAGAGGGTTCACTCGAGCTGCCCACGCCTTCGGTATTAATACTTAACCTAGCTGATGAAGCGGTTTGGTCTTATACAGTGCTGAGGTCTTCGTTAGCTCGACGCTTTAGCCCTTAGGTCGAGGGAGTGACTTATAGTCCACTCTCCTAGAGTTCGCCCATGCCATAGAGGCGACTGGGTCTTATGGTGTCGAGGTCTTTGTTAGCTCGGTGTTTTGGCCCTTAGGCTTTGGGGGGGCCAACTATGGTCTACCCCCTTCTGGAGTTCGCCCATGCCATAGAGGCGACTGGGTCTTATCGCGCTGAGGTCTTCGTTAGCTCGGCATTTTGGCCCTTAGGCTCTAGGAGTGACTCGTGGTCTACTCAGTAATTTATAGGTAATATTGCCTTAAGTTGACAATATTCCATGCCCGAGGTACTTGTTTCCCTTCTAGGGTTTCAAGCTCATATGTTCCTTCCCCGAGCACCCGCTTTACTCAGTAGGGTCCTTCCCCATTTGGCCCAAGCTTACCAACACCGGGCTCAGGCACCATAACTTTATGAAGGACTAGGTTGCCGACGCGGAGGTTCCGCTTCTTGACACAAGCGTTATATTACCGAGCTACGCTCTGCTGGTAGGCCACGGTCCTAATATATGTGAGGTCATGTACTTCGTCAAATAGATCGAGGTTGGTGCGTAGCTCGTCTTCATTTGCCTTGTCATTATACGCTTCTAGACGTAGTGAGGGAACCTCGATCTCGGATGGGATGACTGTTTCAGTGCCGTATGTGAGATTGAAGGGTGTCTCGCCTGTATCGGTCTTCACTGTAGTTCGATAAGCCCATAGAACACTGGGTAGCTCATCTGCACATAGTTTTTTAGCTCAGTCTAGGTGTGCCTTCAGTCCGCGGAGGATAGCTCTATTCGTGACTTCCGCTTGGCTATTTGCTTGAGGGTGTGCCACTGAGGTAAAGTTCTATTGAATTCCCATGTCTTGGCACCAGTTCTGGAATTTAATGTCCTCGAACTGCTTACATTGTCAGAGATCAGTACTCGAGGTAACCCAAAGCGGCACACTATATTTTTCTAGAAGAAGTTCTGCACGTTCCGAGCTGTGATCGTTACGAGGGGTTCAACTTCTACCCACTTAGTGAAATAATCAACTGCCACCACTAAGAACCTTCTTTGTCCTATCACTAGCGAGAATGGTCCGAGTATATCGATCCCCCACTGTGCGAAAGGCCACGAACTGGTGAGGTACTTCAGGTCGGCGGCAGGTTGGTGGTGGATATTGGCGTGCTTCTGGCATTTGTCACACATTCTGACGAGCTCGATTACATCTGTTTTCATTGTTGGCCAGTAGTATCCCTGTCGTAACGCTTTCTGGGCGAGAGCCCTGCCCCCCAAGTGTCCACCGCACAAGCCCTCATGAGTATCGCGGAGAATGAGCTCGGCCTTGGAAGGTCACAAGCAGTGCAAGTAGGGGAGCGTGTTCGACCTCCGGTACAGCCGTCCGTCTATTATGACGTATTTGGCCCCCTAACGCTTCACCCTTTTGGCGGCATTACGGTCCGCAGGGAGAGTCCTATGCAACAGGAAGCTCACGAGCGGATCGATCCAGCTCGACTCTACTTGCACGATAGGAGCGGCCTCCTCTGCCACCCCGAGAATGCTGGGCCGAGGCAGGTTCTCTATGTACATGGTTCTCATGGTATTATCACTGGTGCTGGCTAACTGGGACAGGGCCTCGGCCTCAGCGTTCTCCGATCTCGGGATTTTCTTGATGAAGTGTGACTGGAAGTTGAGCAGAGCCTCTCTTACTTTGGCTAAGTAGGTGATCATAGTTGATTCGCGAGCTTCGTATTCACCTATGACTTGATTGACCACAAGCTGGGAATCACTTTAGATGACAATATGCTTGGCTTTCACTTCCTTGGCTAGAGCCAGCCTGGCTATTAATGCCTTGTACTCCGCTTTATTGTTGGATGCCGCGAACTCGAAGCGTAGTGCATACTCCAGTTTTGTGCCGCTTGGGCTGTGCAGAACGATTCCGGCTCCGCTGCCCTGTTGATTTGACGAGCCATCTACATGAAGGATCCAGGGATCCTCATTCCAGTTCGCGCTCGGCCTAACTAGGAGAGATGCCGCACTGGTTGCTACTTCACGGTGCTCGAGCTCAACCGGCCTGGGAACTTCGGGCTCGCCCGAGTTGGGGGCCTCGTGTTCGACCGGCCTGAGGACTTCGGAGCTGAAAATGCATTCTGCGACGAAGTTTGCTAAGGCTTAGGCCTTGATAGCAGTTCACGACTTGTATTGGAGGTCATACTCGTTGAGCCCAATGGCCCACTTCGTCAGTCTACCAGAGACATCGGGCTTGAGCAGAACTTGCCTCAGAGGTTTGTTGGTAAGGACGATGACAGTGTGAGCTTAGAAGTACGGACGAAGCTTCCAGACTACAATAACTAGTGCATAGGCCAACTTTTCTATCTTTGGATATCTCAGTCTCTGCTCCCTGCAACACTTTACTAACATAGTAGATAGGTCGTTGAACCCGATCTACCTCTTTTATCAGTACCGAGCTTACCACCTCATCACTTGCCGAGAGGTACAACTCTAAAGCATTGCCCTCCTCGGGTCGGGTTAAGATTGGTATACTAGCGAGGTACTTTTTGAGCTCGTCAAACGCGAGTTGGAACTCTTCGGTCCATTCGAAGCCTTTGCTTTTAATTGCCTTGAAGAAAGGCAGGCAGCGATCTGCCGACTTGGACATGAAGCGGCTCAGAGCAGCTATTCAGCCATTCAACCTCTGAACTTCCTTCAGTTTCCAGGGTGGTCTCATTTCTAGGATGGCCTTAATTTTATCCGAGTTAGCCTCAATGCCGCGCCGGTTAACGATGTACCCTAGGAATTTACCCGAGGTGACACCGAAGACACACTTATTCGGGTTCAACTTCATATTAAACTTACGCAAAATTTCAAAAACAGAATGCAAATCTTTTATTAATTCATGCGAAAATTGGGTTTTGACGACCATGTCGTCTACATAACATTCTATCTTTCTGCCAATCAATGGCTCAAACAATTTATTTACAAGTCTCTGAAAGGTTGCCCCAGCATTTTTTAATCCAAAGGGCATGACCTTGTAACAGTATAGGCCGAGCTTGGTTATGAAGGCAATCTTTTCTTCGTCAGCTGGGTCCATCCTGATCTGGTTGTAGCCCGAATAGGCATCTAGGAAACTCAACAACTCATGCTCTGAGGTCGCGTCCACCAGACGGTCGATCCTGGGGAGTGGGAAGCAGTCCTTTGGGCAAACTCAGTTCAGGTCGGTATAATCGATGCACATGCCCATTTACCGTTGGCCTTTTTTACTAAAACGGGGTTGGCCACCCAGCTCGGGTAATGGACTTCTCTTATAAAGTCGGCTGCGAGGAGCTTCCCGAACTCCTCGTCGACTGTCCTCCATCGCTCTGGGGCTAAGTTTCGTTTCTTTTATCTAACGGGCCTAACTATAGGATCAACATTAAGCTTGTGAGTTATGAGGCTAGGGTCTATACCGGACATCTCTATTGTGGACCATGCAAAAACATCTAAATTTCAAGTAAGAAGCTTACTAGTTGAGATTGCAAAGGCTCCTCAATGGAAGCGCCGATCTGAAGTGTCCGAGCTGGGTCCTCCGTCGATGCCAGGATGGAGACAGTCTCTTCCGTGGGTGCAGCTCGCTCCTCGCATTGCTCCATAGGTCGCTTCAGCTCGAGGTCGTTGGCCACCTTGGCTTTCCCTTTGAGGGTAGCGAAGTAGCACTTGCGAGACTCAAACTGGTCACCTCGCGCTATCTCGATTCCGAAGTCCGTGGGGAACTTCATTATCAAATAGTAAGTGGAGACCACTGCACATAGGGCATGGGTGATTGGTCATCCTACTATGGCATTGTACGGAGAGGGGGTTGCGACCACTAAGAAGTCATGGTTGAGCCTCACTATGCTAGGCCAAGTGCCGACTTCCACAGGTACTATAATCCTTCCTAGGGGCCTGACTTCCTCTCCGCTGAAGCCTACCAGGGGAGTATTTGTGGGCTTCAGGTCGCTTTGTTAGAGATGGAATTTGTCAAATGTTGCTTTGAAAAGGATATATGCCGAGCTGCCAGAGTCGACGAGGAAACGCCTGACTTCAAAGTCGTTAATCTTTACCTTTATAACGAGTGCATCATCATGGGGGTAGTGGACCCTGCGCGCATCGTCCTCTGTGAAGAAGTTCGGGTCTTCCGTCCTTGGCCACTTCGGGGGATTCTTCTCTTCCCTAGCAACCTCGCGAGCTGATGTCCGAGCTGCAACTGAGGTACAACCTGCAACGACCGAACCTCCGACAATCATGTGGATAGTCCCCCAAACCGGTCTCTCTTCAGGGGGCTGCCTCTACGGTCGTTCTGCCTGCCTGCTGGATTCGGGAGCATCTCTACTCTGCTCCCCCTGTCGACCTGCTTTATTATCATTATTATTTTGTACAAAATTTCTCAAGTATTCGTGACAGATGGGCTCCTCTATCTAATCGCGGAGGTTTTTACAATTTTCGGTGCTATGACCGTGGTCTTTATGGAAATTACAATACAAATTCTTATTTCTTACACTAGGATCTGCCTTCAGTCGAGGTGGCCACTTCACATACAAGGCGTCCTTGATCGCCATAAGGATCTCGGCCCGCTTCGCATTCAGAGGGGTGTAGTCCGTTCGTTTGGCTAGCGGAGCTTGGAAAGGATAACTCGGCCTTGCCCCACGAGCTGGGTCTTTCTTCTTCTTACCATCCCCTTGAATCAAGGACTCGCCTTCCCTTTTTCTTTTCTCTGGCGCACTTACATTTTTTTGGTTGATCTCCCCCTCCATCCCTATAAACTGATCCGCGAGCTTGAGGAACTCGATCACGGTCTTGGGCTGATTAAAAACCACGTGCCACTTGAATTCTTTGTGGGTAATGCCTCACTTGGCCGTAATGAGCCGAACTGCGGGGTCTAGGTTGGGTATTTGCAAACAAGCGTCATTGAACCGCTTGATATAACTCCGAATGGACTCCCCTTCCTTCTAGACTATGCCAAGGAGGCTCTCCTGAGTTCTCGGGCACCTCTTGTTGGTGATGAAATGAGAAGTGAAGACTTGCACGAATTGCGCCCAGCTTTTTATTGTTCTAGGTGTGAGATTCTGGTACCATGTGCGGGCCACTCCTTTGAAGGTGGTGGAGAAAGCCACACACATGCAGGATGCACTAGCCCTTGCCAGGTGCATCTGGGATTGGAAGGCATCAACATTGTCATTCGGATCGAAGGATCAATCATACTTATCCAAGGGAGGAAGCTTGAAGTCCTTTGGCATAGGAACAACAAGAAGTTCTGGAGACAGGGGGGAGGGAACTGAAAGGAGAGGAGTAGCTTTTACTTCACCTAAGCTTACCTCCTCCTTACCCTTGAGCTCAGGCAGGTCGCGAGTGGCAGTTCGGTGAGCTCGTCGGCGCCTCCACTGCTGCTTCGTCGGCTCGGCGTTGGTGCTGCTTGCTTCAGTATTACCGAGCTCGATGGGCTCAAACTACTAATGATATCTGTGAACCGAAGGGCCTTGCCTGTAATCTGTGGCTAGGACCTCAAACTGGTTTTTCGGCGAGCGGGAGCTCGAAGTGAGAGTGTTGAGGCGATGCGGGCCTGACTGGCTAGGAGGCCCCCGACCTGCCTGCAGGCTGCGAGGCGGGGGTGACTGGTCTCTCCTTCCTGCCGTGGGAAGAGGCTTGGCTCTTGGAAGGATTCTGGGTTTGAGAGGCCTCTCCTCGGCGAGGATGTACGCTCCGATGGGGGGGCTTGGCTTGCTACGTGGCCAGATGCTGAGGGGGAAGCGGCTGTTGGGTCTGAGGCAGTGGAGGGAACTGCTGTTGATACTGGTACTGAGAAAATTGATGCAACACTTTCTGCTGATAGAGTTAAAACTATTGAAACTGTTGCATTTGAGCTTGCATAGCTCGCATGCACTGCACTAGGTCTTCAAGCTAGTTTTGGTTTGTCAGTAGGGGAACAACAGAAGGTTCAGTGAAGGTTGTTCCAACCGTGGAAGGGAGCGGAGCGTTCACAGGTGCCACTATCTGAGGCACATTCAGGCTGGGAACTCCGTCTATAGAGAGGGGGACGGTGAAACTATCCAATGCAGACAGTGGAGAGTTGAGGTCGCTCCCTAGAAGCGTTCTGGTCGGCACCTCGTCCAACATTGCTAGAGGAAGCCATGAATGCTGAGTTCTTAGAGAAAGTTGCAGAGATTAGAGGGAGGCTTTTTGAAGCATTCCCACACGCCAAATGATGCAGCGTGATCCGAGCACTCTTAGCTGGCAGACGCCTGGCTCCTACCAAGTGATGGACGGTACCTGAGAAGTGGAAGGTGAAGGATTCCCGGGGAGCTCGCCCGGTGGGAATACTCCGATGCTTAAGTTAGAACTCTGAGAGAGCTGTAAGAAATGCAAAGAGAGCTGAGAGTGTAGATAGTGCTAGATCAGTTCAATTACCTCTGCCCCTTAGAAATCAGGGTCTTAAATACTGATTGTTCTGTCAAATTGGGCGTAACCGCCACTGGCCCTCTAACGTAGCCGTTATTTGCCAGGGCTGCGCAGGTAACCATTGTAGGGTACTAGCCCAATCGAATGTGAGACGTGACCCGGGAAGGACAGACACGTCGCCGCCTGTCGAGAGACGTGGGCACAACCTGCTGGGATGGCAGGTACTGTGCCGTCAATCAGGAAACGTGGGTGCAATCTGATGGGTACGATCTTGTCAGATAAGAAGCTTCCTGGACGCCGCATCGCTTAATAGCGAGCTACCTTGTAGCGAGCTGTTGGGGTGTCCCGAGGTGATTCCGCCTGAAGTCTTCGAGGCGGCCTTACCAAAGGGTTGGAGCGAGCTAATTTTCCAAGTTCGCGAGCTGAAATAGCTTGGAGTGTTCCTCGTCTAGCACACTAGTGAGCTCAAGCTCACTTTGTAGCAAGTTGTTCCGTAGCGAGCTGACCCGTGAGGGTTTCAGCGAGCTCATTACACCGGATTGTAAACAGGTTGTCATGCTGAGCTGTTGCTTATGCTGAGTCATGTCCACATGTCGCCTGCTTAGGAGGTCGGGTCAATTCACCCTCCATCAATAACCTTAATAAAAATGATAAAATATATTAAATTATTTATATGTTAATAGATTAAACATTTTAACTAATATTATCGTATTTATTATCTATCAAATTTACCATTAATTTCAAACACAAAACATTTTAACAAAATCTGAATCAATTCAGGACAGGCAAGAACCCAAGCTGATCCATAATTGTTATGTCAGGTTGGGTCTTTGGGTAGACCCAACCCATTTTACACAAAACATTTTAGCCTCTCTGTTTCCAATGTTGTGGCCACTTGCCAACATTGAGGTTTACATAGACATGGAAGTATGTAAAGCTTTGTGAAAGAACTAAAACAAAAAGGTTCTTTACTCAGAAAAGGAAAAATAAATTTATATACCATTAAAGAGAAAGACTGAGACATACAAATAGGTTTTAACTATATTGAATCTAAAACAAGAGTTCTAGTTATAATAGAATTTTTTAAATTTATAAAAATCTCAGAAATAATAATTAGCTTATAGAGGATCATTTGTACTTGCTATCCTGTTTTAAAATCAAAATGATTCAGCCTCCCCAGTAACCATCCTTTGAACAAATTTTAGGAACATCCTTGAAACTAAGGGTGTCAAATGGACCGGTTTAGGAATAGACCCCGTCCAGTCCAAAAAATTAATTTGGACGGATTGGATGGACCAACAAGATATATTGGATTGGATTAATCCAGCTCAAAATATTTATTAGATTGGATTGGATTTTGTCCGTTTGTAACAAATTTATATTGGATTGGGTTGGATTAAGCCAATATCTGGTCCATTAATATAAGATAAGAATATATGTATCAATGGACTGGGTTTAAGTTGAAACCGATCTAAATTAAAATGAATTTAAACAGATTGGAAGGCCCAGATATAAAATTGGGCTGGTCTAAATTAGTCTAAAACATTTATAAGATTGGATTGGACCTAGTCCATTTATAATGGACTCACATTGGACTGGATCGGATTGATCCAAATCCAGTCCAATTGACACCCCTACTTGAATCCGCTTCTTACCAGTAACCAAAACTGATATTATACTGTTGACAAGTCCAAAACATATTTTTAGTAGAGTCAAGTGGTAACCAAGATTTTTGCAACAGGAAGAAATTTTGTGGCTGATCCAAACAGCACATCAGATAAGCAACCCACAGGATTGGCCATATGTTCAATCCAATGGTCCTACCCTGAATTGCTAGTTTTCACAACTAATATTACCTATTTGAAGTTTTGATTCTTTAGTATAATACCTACCTACAAAAGTAGACTTATTTTGCACACATAGCAAGGTGTTTTGGATTTGATCTTTTCCCAAACTAAGTTGCCACGTGTACAGACTAGCAAACCTACCCCTGCAAAAGGGTTCACTAGTTGGGTTAAACGGTGAGCCTTCTTATATATAAACCAACATATTCCTCTCACATGGAGGAATGCTAAGGCCAACCCAGACAATTCATCTGATAGGGGAGTCACTGGATTAGCCATATGTTCAATTTCATAGCCTATGCATATGGAAATGTTTCAAACACTAGGGCCCATAAAATGGACCAGATCTATGACATATATCTAAGGACAGATTTGAGCCAACCCTAGTCTAAGGATTTATTGGGTATGGGAAACTGGACATGTGGCCATTCCACAAGGCCTCTATCTAGTCAATGATATAGATTGCTTTATCATTTCAGGGTTGGAGTAGGAATAGCCACCTAGCCAAAAAAAAACTACTCCATTATCTAAAGAATAGACTAGAAGACTTAGGAATCTTACACCTCTATTCATTTATTTGCTAGGCAAACTAAGAGACGGCAACGGGGAGGGTAAAGGTGGGATTCAATCCGAAATCAGTGAAAATTATATATCCAAGGAATGTGCCGGAGAAGCATGGGCATAGATAGCCCACAGATCCTCTACCTGGTTTGGATTGGATTGGTTACATCATCTTTCCACTTGACAAATAATAATTATAACCCACTCGTCATTTACCTTTTTAATGCTTAGGAGTGTCAAGCTATTCGAAAATTTGATTTCAAATTCAAAATCAATATAATCATATCGAATTCGGATATGAACTGGTTCTATTTGATAAATATTTAAATTCAACCGATTATTTAATTAATTAATTCTCATATATAATATATAAAATATTTAAATATTTTATATGTAATAATTAAATTATATAAATAGTTTATATATTTATATACTTTATCTAAATAAATTATTTATTTTATATATTTAATAATTACTTAAAAATAATTAATCGGATAAATTTGAATCGAACTGAATATTAATTCAAATATTTGATCAAATTCGAATTCGAACATTGATTTTCAATATCCGTTGGATATGGAATTTTCTAATCGGACTTAATTCAGATATTATCTGATTTGTTTCGAATTCGATACATTTACACCCTATTATTGATGATAACTCAGAGATATAGTTTGGTTATATATATACCTTGTCTCTCCAAGGAACTTATATCCAATACCTCTTTGCTATAGATAAATGCAATAGACAATTATATATTTAGGTCCTGATTTGTCCTCGACGAATTTGCTCATCCAATTTAGTACTATATTTTCTCCACCGATAATCTTAGGCAACATTTTTGTATTAATATAATAACTTATGTTTATTAGGCCCCAATCGCTTTTCGGTAAGTTACTTACCCGGATAAGTGCAATTACTTGGGTAAGTTTTTCTAAGAAACACTTAGCAAAGTAAGTGCATTTACCTATATTATTTTATTTCTTAGGTAAATAAGGCAATGACCATTTTAGTCATAGAAATCTATTATTAAAAGTGACATTTTTGTCCCATTCAAGTGCTGGCAACTTTCTCCTTACGTGGGAAAGTTATTTACCCACCTATGAGCTGAGTTTGGAAAGAATATAAATACAAATATTTAAAGTACAAAACCTTATATTTTGTATGTATTTGTACTTGTAAATAATTGAATTTATAATCCATAGATTTTAAAATCCACCATTTTGTTATACCTTATATATAGTGGATAACTATAACTAAATTCTAAAAAGAGAGAGAGAGAGGTGCTATCATTGGGCAGTAAACTCTCAACGATCATGGTTGGCTGCTCTCACATGAAGCTGTTATTTCGTTTCTTATTCTGTTTTTCCCATCGAGAGCAACACTTTGTTATCTTCTTCATTTCGTAACTTTCTCGATATTGAAAGGTTTCATTTCTCATGTCTGCATCAATGTCCTATCCACAATTGGATGGTAATGAAAATTGAAACGCAAGAAATCCAAAGAAAACCTATGAGATGTAGGTCTTGGTTTTATATGACATCACTCGGCAGCTCGCACACCCATTTAGGTCGGCTATCCCAATGTCCGTCAGACCATCAGGGTGTGTTTGGATGGTACAGATGATTATTCTTATGGCTATATATGGCAGGTACCCCTTGTCAAAAAAAGAAATTAAAAATAAACAAAGAAATTGCTTTGCATGGAGATTTCAACCAAATTTTAATTCACCATAAAATACCAACGTCAAACAATTAATATTATAGAAACAAAAAAAAAGAAAAAGAGAAAAAAAAACTTATATACAGATGAGAAGTGAAAATAATTATGTAATTAGTAGAAAAACAAAAAATGAATATATTTTAGAATTTTCATAAAAAATTATTAAGAATTTTTCCTCAGTTTTATGTGTTTCTCAACATGACTTTTAAGTCTAAAATCTCTCAAAACAAAAACAGAATTTCTAAACCAAGATGATGTTTGGTATCGTGGGTGTTTTTCTAAAAAACGGAGTCACATCGGATCAATATAGGCGATTCCACTTTTCACCACCTACATGACTGTTTGGTTCAAGCAATTTTTGAAAAAAAAAACGATGAAAAATGGGCATGCATCATAAATTTAACGTTCCATGCATCAGTGAACTATTGCCCCCAACGGCTATATGATGTGACACTTACGTGTGTCCTAATTGTCACCATCATACGGAATAATGTATGCACATACATAAAAAACGGTGATGGAAATCACCCTACCAAATAGCATTAATGTTGTTTATTGCCTACTGACTGAAACACTACCAAACATATGAATGGAAGGTGCTTATTTATGAAAAACGGTTTTAGCAAGCATGGACGTTTTTTTTTTTTGAAAATCAGTCCCAAAAAACACTCATACTTCCGAACACCATCCAAGTTATTTGAATCGATGTGAGTCGACTTAGACAAATTCCATTTAAGCCAAACGAGATTTAATTAGAACATAACCAAGTTAAATTAACATGAGCAAGACTAAATGTTGGCACAAACATGAAAACCCCACGACTAAAGCAACTTATTGGAGATTCTCCTTGTATTTACTCTAAAACAAGGTACACAAAAACAAAAAACTCTTCATGATTCCTCCATTTAAATTAGACCCACTAGGAAGCTAATTAAGCACTACATGAGAGAGAGAGAGAGAGAGTAGTGATCAGAAGTAGGTACTAATAGTTAGGTGGTTTGTTAGATAGAAACCACTGTGTGAAGTTTTGGAGTGTTTTAAGGTCGGCTCTGTAGTGTTTCTGTGTAAACTCCAGCAAATCCGACCATGTGAAGTCGGGATACTTTCTTGGTCCCTCTCTCCCCACCAGATCTTGTGGGGGTATCACCACCTTGTCTTCTTTCGGGCACAGGAAGAATGCTAGCGATCTCCTCTCCCTGTACCTGTTCACTACCGCCCTATGTTGACAACTCTTGTACCTTCCGTTGGATAAGGCCTGCATATCAAACAAACAAACGGAACTTAATTATTTAACAAACACTACATACCCAATGAAATGTCGTCAGACCAACCCTTGGCCCATTCTCCTTTTGGACCATTGCAGATATATCCCATGACCCCATTTCGAAAAACAGCCCAATTTGGTCGACCCATTTGATTACATGCAGGAATTCATCAAGAGATAAGAAGCTAAAAAGTGAGAACCCACCATGAAGGTATCACCAATGTTGATAACGAATGCATCGCTTCGAGGTCGAACAGTTTGCCATTTGTTCTGTGCCAACACTTCCAGGCCTCCCACTTGGTCCTGATGAAGGATGGTTAGAGAAGTAGGATCGCAGTGAGGGCCGGTGCCCAGAGTGAGACCAGGCTCCTCACATGGCGGATAGTAGTTACATCTCATTATAGAGCTGCTGTCTTCGAAGAATCTCCGGAAATGAAACCGATCTATTCCCAAGCTAATGGCCAAGAGTTCCATAATCACTAGAGATAGTTCCTTCATTGCTTCACAATATCTTTGGTAAACCAATCTGCAAAAGATCAAAATCCATTTGCTGCTTCTATGAGTTTAATCCGTGGTAGTGCAATTGCGAATTCATGCATTTATGTTAAAGGTTAATTGTAATTGATTCTTACCCTGTCTGTTTGAATTCTTCCCCTAAGACGGACTGGAAGTAATCGACCACCACGGCGGAGTCACAGCTCCGGTCATCAAACCCAAAAGAGAGCGTCTCCTTCCATGGCAATCTGGATGAGAACCGATCGGCATGGGAGCCGGAGTAACCCCACATACTACCAGCCTTCCTCCGACCCCTGAGCTTCTGGCCGATGGGTAGCTTGAAGAAAGCGTCTAAGTGATCATGGGCTTCGGCAATGAGACAGGCGTCAACACCATGGTTTGTCACCTGGAAGAATCCATGGCTCAAACAGGCAGTCCTAACAAGCTCTGCGGCCTCCTTTATAGCCTCCTCGTCGCCGTTGAGGAAGCCTCGGAGGTCTACTAGAGGCTCTCTGAGCTCTTCCTGACAGTAAACCAATTCCCCTTGTGGCCAGACGAACTCTGTAGGTATCTTGGACTGTTTTTGCAACAAATTAGACGAGTCAAAAACCACTCCTCCATTATCCCTCTCAACCTTGAGCTCTAATGGAGGGCATAAGAGAAGGGTAGAGGCTGATGAATCCATTAGCAGGAGAGACACAATTCAAAAGAGTTGGGACCAAGGAAGATATTTATAGAGATCCAAGAGTGAAAAATAAAAGAAAAAAGAAATGATAGATAAAGATACGCCAAGATGAGTTTGTGTTTTTCTCACCACACTGCTCTGATACATAAAGATGAAAAGAAGCCCAACGTGAGTGAATGTATCTCAAAAGTCAAGATGGGATGGAAATAATTCTGTCTTGTATTCTATAAAGAATACAGTTCACAATAAAAAATGAATCCCTTAATCAGTGAGATTCCATCATCAATACAGAATAATAACTTTACAAATATAGATAATTCCAAACTAAAAAAAAAATATAAACAAAACTATGTTACAACATAATCTTTTGGCTATGAGTAGAATTATTTTTTATTGCCTTATATATATACATATATATGACCATCAATTAGGCCTTTCATGGCTGGACCGAAGGTTTAAAATTTCACAACGTATCATATATAATATTGGTTTTTTGAACTAGTAAGTTCTAATTATTCTGTCTAATGGCTTTAAACATTAATGTCCACCCTTAATTATATATTATTTGTAAATTTATCAAATTAAAAATATGAAAAAAAAGTAGAGTATCGATTGTTAAAAATTCTTGATATGTAATTTTTGTATTTCCACGGTATCGATACTTTGAACCCTGGTCAGACCAAACTAGGCCTTTGGTCTAATCCCTAGACCAGTTTGAAAGGGAGTGATAGAGAGAATATATGCCAAAAAATTGTCTTCTAACATAGATTTTTTTTTTTTTTCTTTCTGAATTTAAAACTTCTCAACATTTGTAAATTAAGTTGTTATTCTGTTTAAACTGAATCCCACTGATTTAGGGATTCATTCTTACTGTAAAGTACAATATAGAACTCTCTCCATCTCGTTTTGAGGGAGATAGACATCCACTCACGTTTGGCCTATTTTATCTTTATTGGAATTCTATTAATTTCCTGAATCTTGGCATATATTCTCTATCCAAGAAGATTACAACTGAACAATAAAGAACAAAACATAAAGAATAAATCCTTATTGGCTGTTTAGAATGGGAGAGAGTAAATGAAATGGAGGGAATTCAATGCGTAAGGCCAAGATTGATCATTGGCGAGGTTGAAGAGAAGGTTGAAATGTGGCTAATTAATTAGAAGCGACGACTGAGACGAGTGACGACTCTTAACCAATTGGTCATTTTCGTATAGACTATTACGTCATAAAGCAACATCACCCCTTGCCTCTTGATTCTCTTCTATCACCATCCCCTTTTGTCCTTCTTCACAATTTGCCAAGGAATCATGTACGTATAATTACATCCTCTGTATTCTCCTTTGATTATTAATTTTTGGGATTCCCCCTCAGAAATTACAATCACCTTCTAATCTATTAGTAGTTTCCTTATAAATCGCTTTCTATCCGTGAATTTGACATCACTCTACCCCTTGAAACCCTTTGAAACAAAATCCTGTGAATTTGGCATCAATCCCTTTATTGCAGTACAATTTTATTTACACTAGTACAACTGCATGGGAGTGCACATCTCGATTTAATTTTGTTTTAGATTTTATTTTATTCTAATTTATGTCTTATTTTACTTCATTTGTGCTGCAATCAAATAAAAAGGTAAAATTTGAAACAAAAATAAATTAAAATTTACACACCATAATTTTGCATCAATGCAAAAAACTTCGCACTACATCCAAACACAACCATGAATGGACTTCACTATACAAAATGCTGCAATTACTTGGTGCTAGTGCTTCAAATGAAGACGATTGTAAAACCCATTTCCCACTTGTTCTTGCAAGCCATAGATAACTGTGTCGGCTCAAGAGCTATGTAAAACCAAAATGAAATGATCACATTTGTAATATATGACACCCAAACAAGCTATTAAGGAATATTTTGATCAGGGTCGTGCAATATTCGATTGACCCACCTTAATTTAAGAGCAATATTCAGCAATTACTGAAAATGTTTCAGGAGAAGATACCACTTAAGAAGGCTTAACTTTTCATCACCGTAGTCCTTAGTTAAGTTGAAGTTGAGAGAAAATATATATAGCTCAAAAAAGTACTTTTGTTTTTTTCCAACTTCACCTTTCCTCGAGGGAGCATGGGACCATTGACTGGCAGAAAACACAGCTACGTCACCCCTTTACATGTAAGGTTTAAGATTCATACATGAATGATGATTGGCTTTATTATCCACCCTAGGATGGATGGAGCCAAAGGTTTTCTCTTGGGAGAAAGACGGTCCAGCCCAGGGTCTGAATTTATAGGCACAGAGTACTGTTAGGATAGATGACAGCTCGAAATTGATGTTAATTTACGGGCAGGCGTTGGTGCATAGAGTGTGAGTTGTTGCCATTTTGAATATTTATAACTCTGCAATAGAAATCAGAAATCTGTATTGGGACTGTCCATACTTCTCCATTTTTTCTTTTGTCATTTTCTCTCTCTTCATTTTCAAATAAAAGGCCATTACACAATGATGGTCCAAAATATATATCTGATCCTCTACGCATGTTAAAATATTCGATTCGAACCAACCTCTTGGCCCTTTTTTTTCATAAAATGACGGCTCTTGTAATCAAATGTGTATTGTCCACCTTTCAGAAAGTGTCAATTGGCTCGTTGATAAAGTCTTTAGCTGGTTGTAGTGGAGACTTTGGAATTGCATCCCGCCTTCATCAGAATTACGGGGTTATGATTTTGGGGATGGGCTACCACCATTTTGCAATCCTAATTCTCAACCTTTATATTGCTCATTCTAGAAAGAAAATTAGAGTGGACTTGAAGTTCAAGTCAGCCAAAGTAGAATCCCTAAAACCAATGACCCAATAGTTGAGATAGAAATAAGGTCAGTAACATGCACCTTGCTCTATCCCCACCCCTCAATACCTATAATATAAAGTATATATATAGTATGTAATACCAAAAAAAATGTCATTTGATAAAGCATCTCCTATAGTTTCATATCTTTATTAAAACCTACCCTATATAGTTTGTAGTTTAATAAAACACCCTTATAAGTTGTAACCATTTTACTTAATAAACCATCTATTAGTTGAAATTGTAAAATGATGGCTTTATCATTAGCATCCATTCGAACAAATTTAATCAAACGAAAATAAAAATGAAAATATTGTTTTCCACCTTGGTAAAATACTAGCAAATTCTTTTGCCACATCAACAAAAAGATGAAGGAAAGGCATGACATTGAGGAGAAATCACCACGATGAACATAAATTTGTTAAACATTTTTCACTTCTCATTTAATTTAGGTGTAATGTGACTATTTCGATGAATGCAAATGATGCTTAACAAAAGGTCAATTAAGTAAATAGGTTGCCAATTAAATATGAGATGCTTTAATAAAACACAAACTATAGGGTAGGTTTTATTAAATAGGTATTTTAATAAATGACTAAAATAAGACTTTCAGAGAGAACACATATGCTGTGAGTCTGTGACTAAGAATGGCAATTTATACCTTACCCAGTGGGCATCCACCCCTACCCGCCCTGACAGAGCTGGATTTTTTTTTTGAACGGAAGGTTTTGGGGTGAGGATGGATTTTGGGATTCTACGACCCATACAGATACGAGTAGGCGGGTACGGTATTAAGTTAAACCCGACCCTCCCCAACCCATATATTGTTGGAAAGCATATAAACTTTATGTATTAGGTGTTGAATTTAATAATATTTTGAGTTTTATGTGAATGACAATTGATAGTTTATGTGTTTTGTGCATGTGTTAATCAAATAATTGAAAATTTCGTTATTTGTTTGTGACCTTGTGTTATTTTACTTATTGCTTATATATAACAAGAAATAATTGGAAATTAGATACCCCTACCTTTGAACGTGGGAGGGTAGGGTCGGGGAGGGTTTTGCATTTTCATGTGCAACAAGGAGGGTTTGGATTGTCAAAATCCAATCCACAATGGGTTTTGAGATAGGTACGGATAGGAAGTTTAAGGAGATAGGTAGGGTCTAAAATTTACAAAACCCTTTCCGAACCCACCCCGTTGCCATCCCTACCTGTGACCTTTCCACCCCAAAGAAATAATTTAAAACATTGTTGATATGTACATGTTTCATTGGGGGATTTAAGGGAGTGCTGGAACCATAGTTGCAGCAGATGTGAGCTTGACTTTCAGTCCCCTGTTAGCCATAAGAAAAAATGAATTGAGTTATGACAAAAGCTAGAGACAACATTAAAAATTATGAAAACAACATCAACCATATAAAACAATTTGAGTGAAGGCACTTCTATCTTGTTGTCATGAATAATGAAAAAAGAGTCATTTTCACCAAATAAGGAAGGGCACTCGATTCCAAACTCATTTTTACTAGGCAGCTAATGGTATGTTTCACAAAGTTACAGAGAGGAGACACCAGAAAATCCAAAAATAACTTAGAAGCATCAGCAGCAAATCTGTCTCAGTCCATCTCCAAATTAATCAATCTATGCCAGTTCTATTTAGGGCTCTAGTAGCATGATCATATAATAAAAGTGAAAAAAGAAAAAAACAAGGCAGCTGCAAGTCATTTCCAAGCTTTAAGCCAGTCAATTCTCAATATGCAACTGGAGAGGTACCAAGTGGTAATTTTCACAAAACCTCAAATTTTCAAAACATTAAGGTGCTCCCTATGTTGTACAATCCTTGTGCCCTAGTCCATGTCACTTGATGTAAGCTTTCCCGACAAATATCACCTCCAAGCTTTAGCTTTTCCCCCAACTAATTGTTAGACCTTTTTATAGACAGGTTTAAATGCACATCTGTGTTACTGAGACACAGACATCTAAAAAAATAAATAATAAATTTGGATTTTTTGCCAGGCAAGCTGCACCGTCAGTCATAGGTTGTGCTCATAGAACTTGATTTAATTTCTTGGATCTCTATTGGCAACTTGTGGGGTGAGACTGCATTTCTCACTTACATCTCCCCTTGATGTGATCACACAATTCCACAATGAAACATGGGTTGTCTTCAGTGAGGAAATGGACCCATTTTGCCCGTATTCCCCCTAAGAAGCCCATCTAGAAAGACTTCCAAATGAATTAGTTGTCCTTTGGGTATATCCAATTCTACCATGTTTTATCGTTTCTCTAAGCAACCTTGTCTGCCGTACCCAGAAGAGACAGAGACCTTCACGTGGCATTGATGAGCTTGTTCCTTCCCAGGGACAGAGCTTATCCTTGGAATTCTACTGTCTCATTCTTCTGGTTCTCTATACACTTCCGAGACTCAAGAGATGGTAACCCTTCTCTGTGGGTTCCTATCACATGGCCAGCAGCACGGTAGAATGGGCTGAGCCCTGGTTGTTGGTGGGGTGTCGCCCTATTGCTTAGCCAAGTTCTTCAAGCCTATCGTTTAGGGAAACATAGATGGGCTTATTCCTATTCAGACACACTGTACATTTATCTGGTTCTCTAGGCTCTTTCCTATCACATGGCCAGCAGCACGGTAGAATGGGCTGAGCCCTGGTTGTTGGTGGGGTGTCGCCCTATTGCTTAGCCAAGTTCTTCAAGCCTATCGTTTAGGGAAACATAGATGGGCTTATTCCTATTCAGACACACTGTACATTTATCTGGTTCTCTAGGCTCTTTTGGGCTCAGGCTGGATTCAAACTAACATGAAGCATGTGAATTAGACGTGCCCATCACATGGAAAGTGGTCTCAAAGAGTAGGTCTTGTCCTGTTTGATAGTGGTGCTGCTCTAGGGTCCCTATTTCTTCAAGCCCATTTTGATTCTGTACTTTGGGTAACAAACCAGCTTAAGCATGTGCCTTTGCATGGCCCGGCCCAACCAGGACGGTCGGAGCCTTTGTCCTGCCACCCAAAAGCAAAAAGGGCTGGATGAAGTTTTTTTTTGGATGGATGTCTACATGCATAAATACATTAAATAAAGAAAAGCTATTAATTACCATTTATCTTTGGTTTGAAGGAAAAAGTAGGGAAAGTTCAAAAAGGCTTGTATAGGTTTTTGTACCTTTTCCTACTTTTTTTCGTTTGAACCAAACACAGCCTTAGGAAAGAAATCAAAATGACCCGAAGATTCTTCCATGTGGCAATTTTGGACCTGAGAAGTATTTTTCCTGTGTTTTTCTCATCATTCCTTATCTCCTGAAAAAAAAAAAAAAAAAAAAAAAAAAACAAAAATTACTTGTTCAAAACATCGCAATGTATTGGTGCATATCGTATGACATATATTCAGGATTAGGATATGTGAAATATTTTAAGCCAGATATGCGTATCTCATATCCATGATTAGATATTCATTACTCAAATTTTAAATGTTTAGCGACTCAATACTTTGAAACAAGGTTTAAAATATATATATATATATATATATATATATATATACACGCTATTTTCAATATGGGGTGTATCATATCTCTATCCATGGTATATATGAGATATGCCACAATTGGGTATATACCCCACGAGTTATGCATATTGGCACGGAATGCCTCTGTATCAGGTCATATATGATCCAATATGCACCGATATGGAAGTGTATTGATCTGATGCCTAGTTTGATGAAATTGTATATTGGCTGCTTTTGGATTGTTTTTCAACCTTAATAAAAATTGAAAGTTATAATTGTAAAAATTCAAATAAATAATTTAAGATTTAATTTTCCCCAAAAATGTAATAAAAACTAAAAATTATGAAAGTAATATATTTTATCTACCTTAAATCATGTATATGTTTTATTTTACATATAATTATATGTTAAAAATGAAGACATATTTATTATTTGAAAAAAATATTTATTAAGTAAAAATACTAACTAAATAATGATTTCCAACAAAATTAATAGAAGGTTATAATTTTAAAAACTGAAATGAATAATTTAAAATTTAATTTCCCCAAAAATTTAAGAAAACTTAAAGCATAACTAATTTCCCCACGAGCTGGTTCTTAGTGTTTTCTTGGAAGACATACTTAAAGGATGGTCCTTTAGATTTTCTAACTGTAGAAGATCTTCCAACCTGTGAACATTGCCTTTAGGGTAAGATGACGAAACAGCCATTTACGGGAAAGCCTGAAAGATCTACAAGTACGCTTGACCTAATACATACTGATGTATGTGGTCCCCTGAATGTTAGGACATGTAACCAGTACGTTTATTTTATAACATTTACTAATGATCATTCACGGTATGGTTACATGTACCTAATGAGACATAAGTCCGAATCCTTTGAAAAGTTCAAAGAGTTCAGGCAAGAAGTTGATAAACAGTTGGGGAGATACATTAAAGCCCTTCAATCAGATCGAGGAGGTGAATATCTCTCCGACAAATTCAGGGACTACTTAAAGGACAATGGGATTGTTTCACAATTAGCTCCTCCTACTACACCATAATTAAATGGTGTGTCAAAGAGAAGGAACCGGACTTTATTGGATATGGTTCGATCACTTCTCATCCACTCGGAACTACCTACATCCTTTTGGGGGAATGCATTAGAGACTACGATATACGTGCTGAACCGAGCCCCAATAAAATCCGCTCCTAAGACTCCATATGAGCTATGGATCGGTAAGAAACCAAGTGTAAGACATTTAAAGATTTGGGGTTCTCCAGTACATATTAAAAAGACTAGTGCAGACAAATTGGAATCCAAGACCAGTTGTTGCCTATTTGTAGGCTACCCCAAAAGCTCTATAGGATATTTATTCTATGAACCAAAATAGTCGAAATTCTCATTTCTTGGAAGAAGATTACATCCTAGATAATCATCATCAGGAAGTTGTTCTTGATGAGGAGAGCTCAGGGGTAGTGGGAGATGTCCCACAAGCTCCTGATAATAACCAACCTAGGAGATCTACCCGGGTATCTAGGTCTCCAGTTCATTATGACTATGATCAAGAAAGTTACTTGATGGAAGCCAAGAACAGTGAGGAAGATCCTGTGACTTATAAGGAAGCTATATTGGACATAGATTCCTTGAAGTGGGTAGATGCCATGAGAGCTGAGATGGACTCAATGAAGACCAATGGAGTTTGGACTCTCGTAGATCCACCCCCTGGGGTAAAAGCAATTGGTTGCAAATGGATTTACAAGAGGAAGTAGGGCCCCGATGGGAAAGTTGAGACCTACAAGGCTCGTCTTGTGGTGGAAGGATACATTCAGAAAGGGGTAATCGACTATGAGAAAACCTTTTCACTAGTTGCCATACTTAAATCCATTAGGATCCTGCTAGCTGTAGCAGCACACCATGATTACGAGATTTGGCAAATGGATGTCAAAACCGCGTTTCTGAATAGATATCTTATTGAAGATATCTACATGCACCAACCGCATGGTTTCATTGCTACAGATTAGGAACACATGGTGTAAACTCAATCAATCCATATATGGACTTAAGAAAGCTTCTAGGAGCTGGAACATCCAGTTTGACTCTATCGTCAAATAGTTTGACTTTGAGCAGAATCCAGATAAGCCATGTGTTTACAGGAAGACAGTGGGAGATAATGTTACGTTTCTGGTTTTGTATGTAGATGGCATTCTATTCATTGGGAATGATGTAGAAATGTTAACTACGGTGAAAGTATGGCTTTCATAGATATTCTCCATGAAAGATCTTAGAAAAACCTCTTACATCTTAGGACTTCGAATCTATAGAGATAGATCGAAGAGGATAATATGATTATCCCAGTCTACCTGCATTGACAAGATTGTCAAAAGATACAGTATGGAGAACTCCAAGAAAGAAAATGTTTCTTTCAAGCACGGAGTCACTCTCTCCAAGGGTATGTCTTCCAAGACTCCCGAGGAGATTGAGGGCATGAGAGAGGTTCCTTATACCTCAGTCGTAGGGAGCATCATGTATGCCATGATGTGCACTCGACCTGACATTGCTGAAGCAATAAGTGTGGTAACTAGATACCAGTCAAACCCAGGATATGAGCATTGGACAGTTGTGAAAACATACTCAAATACCTCCGAAGGACAAAAGAGTTTTGTTTGGTATTCGATGGTAGTTCACTACAGAACCTAGGGTATACCGATGCCGACTTCCAGTCAGACCCAGATGATAGAAAGTGAGGCTGCCTAATGGATGAAATGGTTCATTCTGGAATTTGGAATTCCGCACATCACCCATTCCACTATTGTGCGACAACATTGGATCTACGGGAGATTGTTGTTAGAGGTAGCATCAGTGGAGAATGTGGCAGACCCATTGACTAAGCCACTGGACAGTTTGAGACTAAGGCTTGTACCCGATTAGACCTAAGTGCAAGTGGGAGTTGTTAGACAGTGTATGCCCTTAACTCCAATCAGATTGATGTACTTTTGACATTTATTGTAAATGAATAAAGTACATAATCGATTCATGTTATTATGGTGTGTTTCTGTGTAATACCCTTAAACTGGACACTTAAGAGACTCGTGTTAGTTTAGAATCTTCGTAGTTGTTGGATAGACCTGGGGAGGTTTATCCTACCAAGGCTAACACTAATGTGCTTCCAAGTCGGTTGGGGTGGCTTGTGTTAGCTGCCAGGGTGAGACTTGAAGCACATGTAGTGTGGATTTGCTTGAAACCCTGAACCAGACCATTTTCTAGTTATGCTCTGGACCTTGGAGACAAATGGGAAAAACTAGAAAGTTACATCTGACCCCTAGACTCGATTATGGTACTGCACTAGGTGTTGGATTGGGTTGTCTTTGATATGCCAATCAGTGAGATCCTTAGATGGGGTCAAAACCGGAGTATGTTGGGGCAGCCCCTTTGTCGGACAAAGCGAATGATCGGAGAATGCACTCTCTCTGATGGAAACCTAAACTGCTGACAGTTGATTTCAAATTTGTTGAGATTTGTTTTTGCAAAATGTATTTATATAGAGATATACATATATATTATGGTTTCACAAAATGTTTGCAAAAAGGTTTTAATTCCTGGGATCAATGTAAGTAGAGGGTGCAACACTATACCTTGCATCCGAGGGAGAGGTCCTCTCTTGTCGGGCAATGTTTGATCATTATTGATTGAGAGGTTAAGTATAAGACCATTTAGGGATAACAAACCTGATGGGCTAATCTCACATTTGCCCACAGTCCTTAGGCCTTTATAAGATGGCTGGACCCAATGACCATTTAGTGTAAATGTTGGGCCCATTAAGAACCCATACTGATGGACTCAGGGGTTCACTATATCCAGCAGTGAATTTGGCCAGGCCTTGTAACAAAGGCTAGGATGAACCCATGTGGCTGATGTAAAGATCAATGATAGGGTCCTACGCCATACAAAAAGAGCCAAGCTAGACATTACTTAAAGGGAAATGAGCCTGAAAGCTTAATGGGCCTAAAGCCTAATTCAAACTAGGTTTAATTTGATTAATTAAATAGGGGGTGAATCTGGATATGGATCAGAAGATAAGAATAAGAAGATAACTCTTATCCACTTAAAGAGTCCAAATTCAAATAAAGATTTGGATTAAGAAACTTCTAATTGGATTATGAAAAGTTGATCCTGATCTGCAAATAAGATAAGGGATAAGCCTTATCACTTAAACAGTCCAGGTCCAAATAAAGATTTGGATCAAGAAACTCCTAATCAGATTAGGAGGTTAACTCTTTAAGGATTATATAAAAGGAGAAGGGAGAACTGGGAAAAGGTTACACAGTCTCTCCCTCTGCTCTTGCCGCCCTATCCTATTCGATCTCTAGTTCTTGGAGTGGTCAAGATTGAATTTTGATATTTATTCTTGCTGGAAGAGTCAATTTTGAACTGTGTTCACATCCCTGCTTGATTAGGAGGTTAACTCTTTAAGGATTATGTAAAAGGAGGAGGGAAAACTGGAAAAAGGTTACATAGTTTCATAGTTTTCTGCATTCAGTTCTCTCTCCCTCTGCTCTTGTTGCTCTACCCTGTTCAATCTTCAGTTCTTGGAGTGATCAAGATTGAATCTTGATATTGATTCTTGTTGGAAGAGTCAATCTCGAATCTGTGCTCACATCCCTGCTTGGTTCTTGCTAAAGAATTGGGGTTCTTGCTGAAGAATCCCCTTGGTTATCCTGCCTCACCCTAAACTGTGTCATTTTCAGTGGATGAAGGATTTGGTAACCTCTTTGGGCATGAACACTTACATTGGGAGGCGCTTTTTGCGTGGATTCTGTATCAAGTATTCATCTCCCTATTCTTGGTTTCAGATTTGGTCCGGTTTGTTTCAAGAACAAACCTTGAAAAATGCAGTTTTTCTAAACCTGGGAATAGGATTCCCAGATGGGATAAAGAAATTTTTTAAATTTCGCCTAGCCACCCTGCATGGTTCGGCCATCCGTGTGATAAACCTCCCATCCCTTCACCTCTGATGTCTGAAAAACAACTTTTTCAAACTTTAGAGGTCTGAAAAGTGTTATCAAACGCCACCTTAATAACAAAAAAAAACAAGTCAAATTTGAAGCAAAAATAAACTAAAATTTGCACTCCCATGCATTTAAACCGATGCAATTGAAACTCACACAACAAACAAAGTAAGACTAAAAGCCAAATCCCAGCCCAAGATTAACAAAAGGTCAAGCTTAAATTGGGCTTGGGATTTACAAAAATTCCCTACATCATCAATCATATATCCTGTCCATGAATTGAACCTGAGACGTGAGCGCAACCTAGCTCTAAGCGTGGCTATGGACCAAACTAACGGGCCTACAAGCCTGGGCTTGGTTCGGAAGAATTTCGCTCTACTCCACATGTCCATGGAATCCTAAATTGTATATTTGTTCAGAAAAAATTAATATAAGTAGGGAGCAAGAATCAAACTCTTATCTCTCAACGAGCTGGTCTGAGCTAGGGGCGTCAATGGACCAGGATCAATATGAATGGGTTGGATGGTCCAATAAGATATATTGAATTGGACCAATCCAGACTTAATGTTCCAAGGTATTTATTCGACTGGATTGGATCTGGTCTATCTATAATGGATTTATACTGGACTATGACGAATTGAACCAATATCCAATTCATTGACAGAAGATAAGGGCATGGGAGTTAATGGAACAGTTTTTGGTTGGACCCAATCTAAATTAAAACCAATTTGAATAGATTGGACAATCCATACATTGAATTGAACCAATCCAGAATGGTCCAAAGTGTTTATCAGATTGGATTGGATCTGGTCCATCTATAATGGACTCATATTGGATTGAATTGGGTTAGACCAATATCTGGTCCATTGACAGCTCTAGTCTATGCTGAACTTTGCTCAACTCCACGCAGTGTCGCTGTCTCACAAATTATCAATTGGGCCAAAGCTCGACTCGGGTTCTTGACAAGTTGAAATCATACGGGTCCAGATTATATGCATTTGATGGCTGTGTTAGAAGCTGCTTACCCATGGTTTTAAAATTGTCATTAACCCGGATGGTCAGACTGGTTTTGTTTTAATACTGAACCCTTATTTTACATAAAACCGTTGAATTGGTCAATGAACCATTGATCAGCATAGTCTGCTTACTGAACCGTTCGACCTAGACAACAGTTCGTGGTTTAATATAATTTATTTAAAATCTCAAAAAAAAATAATGAAACAAAGAAAAATAGAAAAAAAAAAGAGAAGATCTCATATCTGAGAGAGGGAGATCAGATGAGAGAGATAGATCAGATCATTTTCGCCATCACTGTTGCCATCGCCATCACCGCTATAGGACACCTTCTTCTTCTCTCACCCTTATTTTTTATCTAAGTTTTCTCAGCCCACAACCCTCTTTTCACTCTCATTCTCAACCCCTTCTCATAACATTTATATCTATATTACCCTAATATTCCAATCCAATGGGTAAGATGAGATATACATGATTTTAAAATTTTAATGATTAAAACGTTAGAACCGTTTGACCTAAACGGTTGAACCGCTGACTAAAAAATCAATTGCCAAAGTAGTTCCATTTCCGAATCAGTTTTTAAAACCTTGGTTTAACCAATTATAACACCCCACTGGATTTTACATCAGCCATGCATGCAAAGTGAGAGATTGGAGTGGTTGTGGGGCATATACACTTGATGGCTGACTTGGAGCACTCATTTTGATTAAACAGTCCTTAACCCAGCCATCAAGTGCAACTAATCAAACTTGGATCCACATGCTTACATGAACAAGCTTGGATTGAGACTTGGGCTCAATTTGACATTAGGCTTCATCACATGAACCAAGCTATATGGCTATTCATGTTTGCAGCCTCCCTATACAGATATATGGGTAGGGGTGCTAGGCTTGTTTTTGAAATGGAATTGGTACTATCGATTTTTGGAAAACCGGTACCCGAAATCGATTAGTTAACTGGTTGATCGATTTGGTTCATCAATTTTTGGTCATTTTATATTTATAGTGTATATTATAAGTATATAAATATATAATAAAAACTAAATATATATATAATATTATATTTTAAATAATAAATAATATATTATATATAATGCATATTTATTAATTTATAATATATAGAAAATATAATATATATAATACATAAATGTACATATAATATATAAAAATATATGTATAACGGTCGGTTCGGTTAACCATTGGTTTTCTATATTGGTTAACTGAAATCAAATCGATACCTTTGGTCTTTAAAAAGTCTCGAATCGAAACCAAATTGATTGGTTTGGTTAACTAGATATTTTGGTTTGGTCTTGAAGGTTTGGTTTGGTTTTTCGATTTTTCCTTTTCACCCCTATATTTGAGGCATTTGACATCCTGCCCTTCTACCTCTACACACTTATTTAGTATATAAAAATAGTATACATGTAAATAGGGTTGTAAGTACATGTAGTTTACCATCACCGGGACTACGGCGAAGATGTTAAAAGAAAACCATACGGAGAAATCCCTGCTGGGACACCTCTATGATGGCATAGTTAGGGGTGGATTTGAGCCGAGCCGAGACGAATACTTGGCTATTCGAGCTCAGCTCATTGAAACTGTGTTAGGCTCGAGCTCAAGCCTGATTCGAGCTAGAGACTTGAGCTCGAGCTCGGCTTGACTCAAGCTTGACTGCAAGACATGTTTTTTTCTAAAAAATAAAAATTATACATATAAAAATACTTTTTTATTTTACATACAAAAAATTAAGAATTATAAAAATTATTTATTATTATACATATAAAAAATAAAAAAAATGTACATATAAAAACGTTTTTATTTTACATACAGAAAAATAAGAATTATCAAAATTATTTATTATATATATATATTTATTTATATGTATGTATGTATATAATAAAAATTTATTTATTTATTATACTAGGCTCATGACCCTCATGAGTTGAGCTTCATTGGGATCGAGCTCAGATTGATTAACAAACAAGCTTATATATCAGGGTCGAGATCAGCTTGAAGCTTGGTTTAAACCGAGCTCGTGAGAAGCTCGGCTCGTGGCCACCCTTAGGCACAGTGACACTTTATCAAAATGATGTAAGGCTTACTTACTTGTGATGAGCATAGAAGGCCATCCTACACTTGTGATGAGTATGAAATGCTTTTTGGGACCTGCGATGAGCATAGTGTGCTATCTGAGACCAGCGATGGGTCCATAATGATATCGCAACTCTATGTCGAACTTAGTACACTACTAACATCCTACGATGAGCATAGAATGGCAGCTCATGCCATGATGAACGATAAATAAAGCTAAATCTGGCAATATATGTTCGCAGGCAACTCGGACCCTACATAGTCAGACGGCAATTCGTGACGAAACGCTTCAAAGAAGACTTATAGAGACATCTGAATGCATTAGCCAATCGAAAGTCCTGACAAGTGTTTACAAGAGAGCCCATGAAGGGGTGTAGTTGACACATGCTATGTGAGAATCCTTATGAAAAGGAAACTCTATCCCTAGAGAGTCTCGTTAGACACGTGGCGAAACCTTAGTGGAGTTTGCTTGATAGCTGACATGAGGATGAAGATCCCTTTCCTAAGAAGGAAAGGTCTCTTTTAGGATGTTCTCCTAATAGCCTCAAGATCCCATTTATAAAAAGAAAGCAACTCTCCCTCACATGAGACATAACCTTGACTCTAAGGTCTTTTTAGGGCAACTTCTCCCTCTTATCCTCCCTTCCCTGTTCTTCTCCCACCATCCTCTACAACTGTTATTCCCCCTCATCTTCTCTCTTCCCTGTCGTCCCCTCTAGACCTTCTAAGACTTGACCGACCATCAATCAAAGTCAAAGTCCATGGTGATTACAAGTGCATTACTGGGCCTTGACATGCCAAACCCAACTCCCTCTGGTTATGGTAAGGCCGAGATATGGCCCATGTAGATAGGGCCATGAAAACGCCTATTGTTACTTGTTATAATTAGGGGTGCAAATTGGATACCCAATTTGAAGATTTTGCACTGCATTGGGCCCGGTTTTCCTTCAGGGTCCATTCAAATTTTTACAAAATTCCAATCTGAGCCTGCCCAAAATACCCGACTTCAATTTCACTTCGCCCTTCCAAGTGCCCAAAATGGTAATATTACAAGACCTGAACGTCAGCTTTAAAAGTGCGCATTTGCGTTCAGGCCTTGTACAGTGCCCGTTTGGACCTCATATGAAAATGTTCGAAGTTGTATTTGATAAAAATCTCAAAAGCCAATATGGGCTTTCGGAATGCTCAAACCATTGCTGAAATATGAAGCTACTCTGAATATACCTTCTCCGGAACATTGGTGTTCAACCACAGTAGGTCAATTAACACAACACAATCCAAATAGACTAACAATCCTATTTACATGTCCACCCCTATGTTCGCATCGAAAACCATGTATTCACTACTGATTGTGGGGCTGCAAACTTAGCTAGATTATTAACCGAGTCTAGGCTGTGTTTGGTTGCAATGCAAATAAATTTGCACTGATGCAAAACCATTGTAGTGCAAATGATTTGAGTGTAAATTTTGACTTATTTTTGTTTCAATTTTAGCTTATTTTGTCTGATTGCAGTACAAATGAAGTAAATTAAGACATGAAGTAGAATTAAAGTAAACTCCAAAACAAAATTAAACAAGAATTTGCGTTTTTTTACTTTTGCACTCCCATGCATTTGTATTAGCTAGTGCAAATAAATTTGCACTGCAACCAAACACAGCCTGAGGCTCAATTTGGAAGGGCCTGATTTAGTAGTTACAACATAGGAAGCACATTCAATGAAAACTTGATAAATATTCTCACAACTGTCAAAACTGTCTTTAATCCTTTTCAAGGGTAGGTTGGGGGTATTTTAAGGGACAGGTGTTAAAAAATTTTCAAAGTGCTCATTGAGTGTTCTTACAATATCGTGCTTACCTGATTCAGATTGCAATTTGGAAGAAATACAAATACAAATTTATAAACTACAGAAGGTAGTAATTTGTATGTATTTGTACAATACATATTTGTATTTATACTCTTCCCAAACTGAGCCTAATCTAATTTACACTAACCTTTGAACGCTGCATGAAGTCAATACTATAAATTCTCCCTGGTTTCAGACGCTTAAGATGTCTACCTCCAAAATCACATTCAAAAGAGCACATTCTTCACTCACCAGAGCTTTGACATCCAGAGCAGGGCAACTGAGAATAGACTTGACTCAACTAGCAATATAAGCACCATCTGCATTCCCAATTTTAACTTGATTTAAACCTGTCAGGCTGTCACTTTGACGGTGAAGGAAGTAATCAGGCAGTGTGTTGAAATCTGGCTCCATCTGTGATTATAAGGCTAAGTTTGTGAGTGCTTAAAAATAATTGCTTATTCCAATAAGTATTTAATTGCATTATAAGGGCTTAAATTTGAGCTTATTTTTAAGTGCTTATTCAATAAATGCTTATTTTGTTTTTGGCCGGTCTTGGCCCACCATGCCATTTTAAAAATACCTATACTCTCTCTATTTAAAATAATTATTTTTTTCACCAAGCACTCATTATTTTTCAAACTAGTAAGTGCGCACGTGGCAATTCTAGATGATGATAATGATAATAATAGTGTATTCAAAATTTTCTATAAACTTTATGTATTTTTTATTTTTTTGTTTTTTTATTATTAATTGGACACATATTGCAAAATCCAAATTTGATTACATCAACACCTCATCCAAATATGTGATAATCAGATCAAGTTGTGAAGTTTTAAACAGTGTTTTCGAACTATTGTTGACCTGGATGGTCGGACTGATCGGCCTAGAAAACGTCCAGGCAATCAGTTCCGTTTCACCCTTAATCCACTTTTGGGTCAGAAACTATTGGTTTGGTCAAAGAACTTCTGACCCAGGCAGTCAAACCGTCAATCTGTTTGACCAAGACAGCAGTTTGCAGTTTAACAAGGAGGCAGAGGAGATTGAAAAATGATATCTAAGACAAGAATGATCTCAGATCAGAGGTTGTCCCAGAGAGAGAGAGAGAGATCACATCAAAGATAAATCAGATATGAGGTTGTTCCAAAGAGAGAAAGAGGAGAGAGGGAGGAGAAAGAGAGGAGATAGAGAGATCACATCAGAGAGAAATCAGATCTGAGATCTGAGAGAGATTTAATGCTTGGAGCCTCGAATGCTGGGTTGTTGCTACCACTATTGCTATCGTCACCATTGCTGATGAATGTCAGATGATCCTCCTCCTTCCCTTAGTCCCTCCTCCTCCGCATTTTTCCCTCCTTCCTTTCCATTTTTTTCCATTCTCTCCTCCCTCCTTTCTTTCTCTCCCTCCTTTCTCTCTTTCCTTCCTTTCTTTCTTTCTTTCCTTCTTTTCTTTCTTTCCTTTCTTTCCTTCTTTCTTTCTTTCTCAACCGAATGCCAATAGATAGATATGTCTCTTTCTCTTGATAAAAGACTAAACTACCTGAACCATTCGACCCGAACGATCGAACCGTTGGCCCAAAAACTAGTGGCCAGAAAAGTTTTATTTCCAGGTTTGTTTTTAAAACCTTGGTTTCAAGTATCATTGACAGACCTACCTGTTTGGATAGACTCTTTTTTTTGTAATGTTTTATCTTTTTGGTGTATTTTTTTGTTTATTTATCAAAAAATAATATAGGATTTAAATAGAGGGAATTGAATGAAATGAAAAGTAGTAGTTCAATTTACAATTTAAACCTCACAATTAATTAAGGACTAAATTAAAAAATTAGTATTTTAGTCAAAAGGAAGCACCACAATTTTATTCATATTTTTAATAGTAGTGTAAATATAGAATTATATATGTGTTAAATTTTTTCTATATTTTTTTGTGTTTCTATGTATAAAAATAATTTTGATATGACACACTTTTTGTTTAATATGATAAATATATGATATTATACATGTGATTGAAAGATTTTCTGAAAAATTTATGTAGTTTTTAATTTTATTATTTATTTATGACATTAAAGTTTAACACATTTGATCCAAAAGTTGAACTATTGGCCTTTTCCGAACAATAAAATAATTTCATTTTTGGTTAGTTCTAAATTATGTATTTCATTTTCATTATCAATAAAAATAATTATTGTTTATTACACTTATTTTTTAATTTTATTAATACAAATATCATAAATGTATTTAATTTTTCTATATTTTGTAGTTTTCTCTAGTTATTTTATTTTAAAATTTTTATTTCCTAACTACGACTTCATAGGTTGGTCAATTTAATTCGGATGGTGGAATTTCTTAGCCACCACTTGGATAAAGAATGATTTTGTTTTTGTATTACTTTTAAAAAATATGGGTTTATATTGTTAAAAATATTGCAATAGATCTAAATAGTAGCATTTATTAGTGAAAAATAACTTAAATATAGGATCTCATAAGAGAAAATTGGAGTTAATACCTTAAGCATGACACTTAATGAGAGGGGATTAAATGAGGTGAAAAGTAATAACTGAAGTTACATTTTCAATCCTTACAATTAGAGATGGACTAAATACACAAATATGAGCATTTTTGTAGCCATTAAAGCTGACATTAAAGCTATAATAAAATGACTTTTATACCCTTCCTTAACAAATAAATAGAGGGTAATTTTAGTCCGAAAAAACTCACTCTATATCCACACTTGTATATGTAGTATAGATATAGATAAGCACTCCCAAACTTAGCCTAAGTCTCTTTATTAGGTCTATTAATTTGATTGTTTAGCGAAGAAATCTGAACAACTAAGGAATCTTCCACAAGATAAATTGGTCTGTGGCTTAAAATGGGCCCACATTTTCCTCATCCCTCAGTAATGAGCAATTGAGCATATTTGAATTTCCATGTGGTAAAAATAAACCCAGCCCTCTTCTAAACCATCTTTAAATATATTAACATATTAATAACGCTAAATCTAAAGTTGAGTTTTTATGAATAAGGTACACCTCATACAATGATAAAATAAATCAGTTGTGCTTTTAAGTTAGATGGAGAGAAACATTACAATCAACAATACTAATAGGGACTCGTGCAATGCACAAACTTTGTTAAAAGAATTTAAAGCAAAAGGAGATAGGGGTGCATTTAGGGTGAGCCCAACCCGAGCCTGACCCAACTCAACCAAAGCTTTTGCACAAATTGGACTTGATATTTTGAACTTCAAGCTAGTCTTGGATTAAAAACATTGGCCTAAACTAAACTTAGGTTGGGCCTGCCCAATTTTTTCAATAATTTTCAGATTATTTTAGGTAATTATTTTCAATACTTATTCTCACTAATTATCAGAATTTTTAGTGAATATTTTGAATTTTCATATTTCAAAATTTGTAGTAGTGTTCAGTAATTATTTTTGGTAATTAATTAGTAAATATAAGTTAGTAATTATTTGATCATTTACAATAATTTTATGGAGAGATTATTAAGAAATTTGTTAACTATTTTATATTTTCAGAAATTTCAATATTTTCTGATTTCAAAATGATTCAATTTTTAAAAGGATTCAATAATTATCTGATATCATGAATAATTAATTCTGAAACCATTTGTAATATTAAAATGTCATAGTGGGCTAAAAGTAGTATTAATTTAAAATAATTATAAAATATCAATATGTTAAATAATATATTATGAATTAAAAATATTATTGAAATAAAATTCATAACTAATTACTGAGAACATTAAATCAAATAAGTAAAAAGTACTAAATTTTGAATAAAAAATACTAAAATTATTGAATTACTAATTGATAATATTTAATACTTATTTTTGGCCCAATTTTAAATACCATTAATTATTTTAAGAAAGTAATAGTAATAATTAGTTATTATTAGTTAATAATTAAAAAGTAATAATTAGTAGTTAAAACATGAACAACATAGTATTTAAAATTGACCAGTTCATGAAGACCAAACGTGGCCGATTTAATAGTTAAAATCAATCTAGACCAAGTTTAAAAATCTATAGGTATGTTATAATGGGTCAGACTTGAGCGGCCTATCTAGAATCTGACCCACTTGGATCATCTTCCTAACCTGAACATATGAATAGTGTTGTTTGACAATGGCCATAAAATTAATTATGGTAGGAGGTTTTCACAAACATTTATACAATCCTATAAATTATAATTGTTCACCCAAAAAATCTATCAAATAGTGTTGCCAACAACAATAATGGGAGCTGAGAGTATAAAATTGGAAAAATGATAGAATAATGGGGACTGAAAGTGAAATTAAAAAAATGATAAGATTGTAAAAAGAGACTTAAATCTGACAATGAGAAAAACTTGAACTTGAAATGGTGATTATTAAGGGAGACTTTAACAATAATAATCAAGACTTTAACATTAATATGAGAATAAGAAAAACATAACTCCTAAACCTCCGACAATGTCTCCAGTCGAGACTTAAAGTCTAAAAACATACCTATGTTTGACATTGAAAAATGGTTGATGGCTAAATAACAAATAGTCGTAAAGGGTGATCACTCAAAAAGTAGCGAACTCTCTCGATTAGAAAAAATAGATATAATTAGCAAAAAAAATGACTGCAAAGTAGTTCTGCCCTTGTGTTTTTTTTGTCCAAAATATAGTTCTGCCTCTTTTTCCATCCAAAGAAAAAGATAGGTGAAGTCTTCAGCCTCTGCTTTTCGTCCAAAACCCTCCCAACAATAGGTATGTTATGATGAGAATAGTGAGAGTTTTCCTAGTTGCACACAATTTTGGAGAGGTTTTAGACGTGATAAAACTCTTAAAATCATGATGAAGCAGAGCTCTAGGAAATCCATTGGATGTGGCCAGCAACAAATAAAATCCATGAAATTCATTCATTAGAGACAAACTTATGTGGATTAAAAAAAAATAAAATAATTCAAAAAAAAAGAGAACTTCTAGATTGCTTTGTTTTAGTGTGTGTGTGTGTGTATGCTCTACTTGAAGGTTTGCATCCTATTCTTTTATGTGATGTTTTACTTTAATTCCAAATTGATTGGTTATTTCCTTATATACATGTGTATACCGATATATTAAACCATTTGCTAACCGTGTTGATAGAGACAACTTAATCAACACATAGCTCAACAGATGCCTTATCTATTGCATCACTCCAACAAACTTGTTGAGTTCTTTCATTCTTAGTAGTAGAGTGAGAGGCAAATAGGGTGTCCTTACCCTTACAGACATATTTTTTGCTCCCAATAGATAAAATCTAAGTAATCCTTCCATACACTATCCTTAATTAGGGGTGGATTTGATTCAAGTTGAAACAAATAGCTAACTATTCAAGCTTGGTTCAACATGAGGCTTAAGTTCATTGTCAAGATCAATTCAAGCTCAACTTCCAGTAATGGTCATGCTTCAAATAAAAAGTTAAAAATTTTACAGATAAAAATTAAAATTATAAATATAAAAGATTATATATAAGCTTGGCCTCAAGCTTAATTCAAGATAGAAATATGAGCTCAAATTTGGCTCAACTTAAAAGCTCATAATAAGCCAAGATTTATATAAAAAATAAAAAATTGTGAATGTAAAATTTTTCGCATGTAAAAAATTAAAAAATATTATATTTAATAAACTCAATTAGGCTTATGAATTTCACTAGTCAAATTTTAATAGGTTCAAGCTCATCTTTAGTAGCAAATAAGCTTATATATTAGACTAAAGTTTGGTTAGACAATCGATTTAGACCAAACTGAATTAGCATTCATATTAGTCAAGCTAAAATAGCTCATGAAAAACTTGACTTGTGTCCACCATTATCTTTAACAACCATTATATCCCATAAATAATTAGTAATCATTGTATTAACAAATACATTAATAAATTGGACACATATGAATTGCAAATCAGTTATGTTGGTAATTCATTCTTTTGAAGTCTCTATATTAGGGATTGTGGGAGGGGGCTATCATCATTTTCAACCTCATCTACTTGAACACATTTATTTACTTCTCAAATACCATCTTGAGTCACTTGGTCGAATGAATCAACTCATATTATGTAATCATAAAGCACATAACATGTCACAACAATCTTAATATGGGGTACCATCTATTGCATGTATACAATCCTACAATTCTACTAAAATTTTAATAAATTTTTTTACTAATGATAACACTAACAAAGAAAATTATAACCATTCCTCCTTATCACTCTAAATTTTAAACACTATAGTCCTCTACATAAGAAAAAAAATACTGAACCAATCCACAAATTCTCATTGCTAGGTTGACCAGGTTGATGTTGGCAAGTTGACCAAGTAACAGGATAAAAAGATCTGATGTCATAGCTCTACAACCTTGAAACCAAAACTTTAAAACTCTATGAAAAATAATCTAAGAACAACTAGCATGTATTGTTTAAAAATTTCTCTCTTAGTGACCTTTCCTTTACAATTCATTTTGTTTTTTTTCGTATAAAATTTTTTACATGTAAATTCTTTATATGTATTAAATTTTTTCATATATAAAAATTTTTACATATAAATGTTTTTGTTTTTATAAGAAATTTAGCTTAATGTCGAGATCAAGTCGAGCCAAAATTCATCTCAAGTTTGTAGCTCTAATTGAGCTTAAGCTCAAAATCGAGCCTTAAGCTTTTCTATCAAAACAAACTCAAATAGTCAAATGTTCAACTTGGCTCAGCTCGAATCCACCCCAACTACCTATATACCTTTTGGCTTGTTTAGCTGCCTTAGGTAAGGGTTTCTTCATGTTCAATGTTCTCCACCTGTAATTATAGAGGCCAAACAAAAAGAATAATTAAATAAATGAAGTTGAAAAGAAATACTTAAATAATGCAATAGTTAGGTTATGTAATTAGGTACAAATTAAATTGAGTTTATCTAGTTACTGATTACAATATCAAGAGAAGCTTAGGGATACAGAAAGTTGGCCAATTACAATATCAAGCATGGATATGACATTTTCATAGTCATTTGTAGTTCTCTAATGCATGTATTAATAAAAAGTGGGCATGAATACTTCATGCTTGAAGTGGAAAGCTTTGAGACAATAAATGAAATGATGACCAAGATTCTAGCAAAAACAAATATGAAGAATAGTAGTGGTAATCTCAGCTTTTCATTAGAGATACTAGACTTGAGAAGATCAGACCTTAGCCCACTATGACATAAAATCATCCGCCTTTCTCCAATTAGAGTGTGTAATTCAAGTGAATGTGACCAGTCCAAGCGGTGAAGTGATTACAGTTAATTTGAAGGTGACTGATGATATTAATGGGGTGAAGGACAAGATCGAGGATATGTGTGGGATTCCATGGGAGCTACAAACCATTACTTACCTTGAAGATGAACTTGGTCTTTTTACACTAGAAGATTATGAGTTTCATTTGGGTGGTCTTTGGGGTCTAAGGAGATTGTTTGGTGGTACTGCATGGTGCTTGTTTTGGCCTTCCTATGCAGGAGGTTGAGGTTGAAAGAGTGTAAAAGAAACTCCATTTTTAGATTTACCTTTCTTGGCTTTCAATTAAAGTTTTGAATGTTAATTATTTAAGTACTTTTCTACTTCTAGTTAATCTGATAAGTTATTAACTTTATAAAATTACCGTTGATGAACGTTATTTAGTTTTTCTTTTCGAAATTATCTGATCACTTGTACATTTATTGTGTTGCTTTCAAACTAATTCAACTACATTTTCTTGAAAGGTAAAGAAAGGGAAAGGTAGAGAATCTCGTACAAGCCTTAGTTTAGTCTTCTTTATAGTTATAACCAATTCCACCGACTATACATTATGTTCAAGCCCACTTTTTTTGCCCTTTACCTAGAAAATCTCAGAATTTGGAAAGAAAATGTTCAACATGGAAACAAAAAAAAAAAAATCATGATAATTAATGAAAAAATAAAGTAAGAAATCCTAGCTTTATGAAAATTTACTCAATGCCCAATTTGTCAGACAACATCATGTTCAGTACACAATAAGCACAATTTTGACTTTAATGCAACTAAGAAGATGAACCAATGCATACACACAATCAATAAAATATCTAGACCCAACTATTATGCAAATCAAGACAAGTCATCTCCTCACTAGGAACATGAAAACTATATAACCTATCAAAACACAACAAACAAACAGATGGAAGAGCATTCTAATTGGATTATTTAGTGAAAGAATGTTTAATGAAAGTCTAAAGAGACACATGCTTGTCTTGCATCCCTCCACTGATGGGAAAAAGTTTAGCTTAAAAACCTGAAGCAAATTCTTACAAGAAGATGCTTAAGAAGTTCCAAAGAGTTGAGAAAAAGGTATCAATTAGATGGTTCTGTAGACCTGCATGATTCATCGTTGACTAGAAAAAAGTTGGTAGTTAGTCCTTAGTTATAGTCTTCAGCTTGTCACTAACTAGAGATGTCTAAGAGTAATATAATAGAGGGAGAGGTGTTAAAGGTAAGAAACAAGCACTGAAGATGAAAGGTACAATTATTAAGGCATTGTCTAAGCAAGCAGGTGCTCTTGGTTAGGTGAACACCATATTATAATATCATCGTATGACTATATCTTATTACTATTGAAATATAAAAAAACAAGGGTTTTGAAAAGAGTAAAGGAATGAAAGATAAAGAGGTTTTTTTTTTCTTCCAACTCTCTCTCTCTCTATCTATCTTACATTAAGTAAAACACAACAGCTCTACTACTTTCTCTTTCTCTTTCTCTTTTACTTAATCTCTATCTTATTAAGCTTTTATTATAAAATTATAGCATTCTTTAGTTGTTAATTTGATATGAAATTGCACAATTAAATACTTTATTATATTAGTGTTATTCTTGAAGGCATTCAAATTAATATATTTAGAATACTATTGCCTTTAGATATGATAGTTTGTCATGTTTTAAGAGGAAATTTAATGTCCTTAAAAAAGAGAAATGCTATTGCCTTTACATTGGAAGCAGAAGTTTTCTGGATACCAAGTTCAGATAACTCTACTATTCATAGCTTGTGAGGGAGTTAATAGACAGGTTTTGATGTTCATAAGACTTGTACACAAGAGATGGACACCACTTACAACCCAAAAGCCTAAGCTATTGGGTTATGGGCCACTCTTGTATATAAGTTCTCTGCATTTCTTGTGTCTTTCCAATGTGGGACTCTCTTTCATTTCTCATTCCACAAACCTACTTACATGTGCATCCCAACACAATATTGAACAAGCTCATCAGAATTGTCATTGTGTGTAAAGAAACTGTACATCTTATATATCTACATTGTACATTTCTGATAATATATATATATATATATATTTCATTTATTGTTAAAAAAGTGTCCACTGGAAGCCAATGTAATCTCCCAAATTTGATAACACATAAACCAGGGGTCATCCAAACCATCATGGACCTACCTAGTAACACTCTGGTAACCAAATTTCATCCTGACTTGATTGTAACTCACATATATCAGCCGGAAGCCTCTTTTTTCTTTTGATAAATGATGAACCAATTTTCTATGGATCACTTCCTGCTAGTAGAATCTGGAAGTCTACTGCCCCTGACCCTTCCAAAATATATATATATTTTTTTTTGGACTATAGCATTAGGGAAGTGCCTAACACAAGACATGGTTAGAGGAGAATGAAATTGCATCAAGTGGGATGTGTTTTCTGTCTTTGGGAATTGGAGTCAGCTAACCACCTATTTTTGTCCACAGGTTCTCTTCTCGGATGCAACAGAAGTAACCTTTCAAGAGGATCAGTTCTTATCCCAGATCCTTCAGTTCCAGGTCCAGTAGTTGTCCAACAACTTTCCAATAGTGGGACATCAAACCATGAGCTTCACCTGCCCCTAGGATTCCACCCATATTCTTTTTCCTTAATTTTTTCTCTTCCCTTTGTTAGAAAGGGACCCCAAGGAATCAAAATAATGAATCAGAAAAGCCACCCTAAATCATACCAACATCTGTCTATTGAATGTTAGTCCCTATTCAAATATGCAGAAATCCACAAGTAGGACGCCCTAGATCTATCCCTCACCCATCCAACAACAAGATGATAGTAAAACCCATTACTGAATGTTAGTCCCAGCTACATGGCATAGAAGGTAATTGTTACTATCCTGGATAAAAACTTAATTAATAGAGTTATTACTTCACCGTTATCTCTGTAGTCTATTCCTATGGTGTACTGTCCAGGATCTCCTAGTAAGAATTTATCAAATTTAGCTTGCTAGAGTTCTAACTAGGTTCTGAAAGTGGATATCAAATTATATTCAACATAGACAACCTAACAGAGTTTAAGCTAGGAACAAGGGGCAGAGTTGAAAGTGGATATCAAATTATATTCAACATAGACAACCTAACAGAGTTTAAGCTTGAAAGTAAATCCTAGATGAAATTATAAGGGTCACAAGAATCTTAGGAATTTTTTTATGATTGAAATGAACAAACATCATGTTGTTTCTAAAAACTTCCAAAAAAATGAATTATACAAGCCCTCTTCATATATAGCAATCTAGATAAATATGATATACTTGAAAAGCAAAGGAACTCTCTTATGTGAAGTCCTCAATATTTTTCCTATGGAAGATAAAACAACAAAAGAAATTTTAATCTAAGAATATGTGCTTACTATAAATAATGGAAATCCAGAAGGCATCATAAACTACAAAGCGATTCATCATTGATCTTAAAACATAAGGAATAGATCGCATGAAACCATATAAGAGATGCTAATGTAAATGCCCTAGTTCATTCCATTTAAATCTCCAAGATTGTATATAGAACCAATTTAACCTAGAAAACATACAACCTTGAAATTAAAAGAAATAGAAAATAACGAATGATCTTAATGTAAATGCCCTAGTTCTCTGCCAAATATTAATTAAAGAAATCATGAGTTAATTAGATATGAAGAAATAAAAGATAATTATACATGCATGGTAATATGAAATTGGATATGGTAAGTAATTTCCATGGGAACACATGAATTCTTAGAGATTTCAAATTGCAGCTTAAAGGTCACTTAGTTGCAATAGTTAGTAGGATTGAGACAGTAAGACAGCTTGTGTGAGCCTTTTACAAGTTGGATATAGATGGAGTTTAAGATCTTACAAAAACTCCAAAGAAGAATGCATGTTGATTGCTTATGAAAAATGAAATGAGATTGAACCCTAGAATCAAGGCATCCTATACTAAATGGATAAAACCTAAGAGAGAAATGAGGGAGCAAAGGAGTAAGAAAATTGTTGGTCCCGAATACACAATAAAGAGGGTAACAAACACTTGGAAGAAAAGGAGAAATGACAAATAATCAATTGTTGTGAGGTTTTGTAGGTATCCTCAGTAGAAGGGGTGAGCAAAAAAAAAACAGAAAAACCAAACTGACTGAAACCAATATAGGTATCGGTTCGATTTCGGTGAACCAATATAGAAAATTGACGATTAACCAAACCGAACGGTACACATATATTTCTATATGTTTTATATTATATATATATATCATAAATTAATAAATATGCATTATATATATAAATATATATATAATGTGTGATATATTATTTATTTTTTAAAATATAATATTATATATATTTATAATTTTTTATTATATATTTATATATATTTTTATAATATATATTGTAAACATTAAAAAACCAAAAAACCAATGAACCGAACTGATGGTTAACCGATAGGTTTCGGTTCGATTTCAGTTACCGGTTTTCCAAAAACTAGTACTACCGGCTCGGTTACAAAAAATGCCCTATGGTTTGGTTAACCGAACCGTGAGCACCCCTACTTAGTAGTCGATTGCTACAAATATGTTGTTCTTAGTAGTCGACTATTACCAGTATCCTATCCTTAGTAGTCAAGTGCTACATTCTAGTTGTCAATTACTAGCTACAATCTATTCTTAGTATAGTCAACTACTACACGGAGAGATTTCTTAGTAGTTGACTATTACCTCAACAAAACTCAAGAAAACAACAACAATAACCTAGAAATAGCAAGGAAACATCAGAGCAACAAAAGATCAACACACAACACCAACTTTTAATGTGGAAAAGATTTCTAGTGTGGAAAGGAAAAAACAAAGGCACTAACTCATGAAAGTTTCCACTTAAAAGAGAGAACAAACAAGAATAACTCTTGTTGGAGAGAAACCCTCTTAGTCCAACTAGAGGATGATATCGTCAAGAAAAACCCTCTTAGTCCAACTCAAATCCTCACAAAAAATAGTGGTTTACAACAATAAAACAAGAATAAATCTTCCCACTTAAAAGAGGGAACAAACACTCTTGAGAAACCTTATTGGAGATGAATGATAGCAAAAACCTTGTTGTGGATATGGTCTCCAAAACAAATTCTTCTTGCTTGAAAACTTCCAAGAAAACCCTAGCCTCAGGAGCCCAAAAGTCACCCAACGAATAAGAGAAAGTCGGGGTTAGTCAAATGACAAAATTATATCTATCTATCTATCTATCTATATATCTCTCTCTATATATATATATGATTATCAATCGACCGGTTTTCGATTGGATCCAATCTGATCCAAACCTTATTAAATCAGATTTGGATGATCCATTACAATTATTTTATTGGCTTGGGCCAATCCAAAATAAATTGGTTCATATTCTTATTGGTCTGAATTGGACCTAAACCAAATTTCCAATAATCCGATCATGAAGTCAAATCCTTGTCCAATTTGAAACCTATCAAGACTGGAATCGGCATAAAAGCACTTTTACGAAAGCACTTTTATGAAAACACTTTTACAAAAGCACTTTTATGAAAAGTACTTTTATGAAAGCACTTTTACAAAAAATAGTTTAATAAAAGCACTTTTAGGAAAGTACTTTAATAAAAGTACTTTTACAAAAGCAATTTAATAAAAATACTTTTACAAAAGTACTTTCATACATAAAAGCAATTTTGTGAAATCACTTACAAATGTGAGTCCACTTACATTTGTAATTTTCGAAAATGTAAATGGATTGGTGATGCCCGATTCATTTGTAATCTCTTCACCATGACTTACATTGGGTCCAGCCCATTTGTAATCTCTCACCCGCCAACCTCTTTTTTGGGTCGATGCCCGATTCGGTTCTCTAAACATTGATTTTCAATCAAAACAACTCTATCATCATCCCAACAAGAAAAAAATAAAACCAAATAAAAGCCCCACATGACTAAAGTCATGGTGCTTGGGAACTCTTTATCATAAGGGTGCCAAGCTGAAGCATGGCATGGGAAATCTTTCACTTTACAGTAACATGCATCCAAATTTGTAATTGAAAATTTTAATGAGACCATCTATTTACATATATATATATATAGTCAATTACAATTTTATCAGGGAAGATCTAAGGGAGATTGTTAGCAACTTAAATGAGCTATTCATCATCCAAAATTATCTACTCAGAGAATTGGCCATCCACCAAAGTCAAAATGAAGGAGACATAAAATAGAGTAAGTGACTTACAATGGAAAGAAGACAAGATGACCTTCCAGAGTCATGGAGGAAAGAAGAATATCAACACCTAAATGTCCATCTTGTCTCTATCCTCACAGGTTACCTAACCATCCTTCTTTTACACCGAAATGCCACCCAATCAAATTGCTTTCTTCACCATGAGTTATTTTACAGGTGAAATATGTCCTATAGAATGGTGCAATATGTAACTTCCGAAAGCCAAAGTTCCGATTCTGGTCTTCTTGAGGAGGGACTATAAACTACCTCCATTCATCAAGAAAATGGAAAAGCTTAGAGCTCTGATTATTGCAAATCAACGAAGCAGAAAAGCCAAACTGATCATTAGATGGCAAGCACTTAGTAATCTAACCCAACTAAAGAGATTAGAGAAAGTTTTGATTCCTTCACTCAATGACATCAAAGTGCCCTTCAAGAATTTGTACAAGATATAACTGGTTGTGTGTGAAGTTGGAAAAGCCAAGAGGATTAATTGCACCATTATGATCTCTGATATGTTGCCAAACCTCATTGAAATCAACATTGGATTATTGCAACATCTGAGAAATTTCCACCAGGGATTGGAAATGTTCTCCATCTAAAAAAGCTTAGCATTACCAATCGATGAAGGAAGATTTGGCCCAGCCTCGCAATCACGCCACGTGGCAAAAAACAAGTAGCTCGGCACTTGAAGCAGCGTACCCAGGGTGCAAACACCAAAGGGAAGAAACCAGCAGTCCGAACTCCCCACGAAGAGTCCGAACTCTCTTCGAGGAGCCCGAACTCCCTAAGAGGAGCCCAAACTCCCTACGAGAAGCTCGAACTCCCTAAGAGGAGCCCGACCTCCCTACTAAGAGCTCGAACTCCCTACGAGGAGCCCTAACTCCCTAAGAGGAGCCCGACCTCCCTACTAAGAGCTCGAACTCCCTACGAGGAGCCCAAACTCTCCCTTTGGCCCCAAGCCACACAAAGCAGTGACCCGAACTGGCCCGTCTCATGGCAGTTCGAGACATTCCCCTATCCGAACTCAAGACTTCACCTCGCACACCGCTCCAGCACTTCGCCTCCAGAGCATCGAACTGGACAAACCACACCGTACTTGACACCGAAGGAGTCCGTATCCAGGGGCGGCGCACCTAACTGACTTGGGATCTGATGCTTGACGGCCGCACTTCAACGGCCACCTGCCACCGCCATCTCCAGTTACAAAGACGGCTCCGACAAAAAGAGCAGTGACGGTTCTGCCCCAGTAGAGGTGATGACACCCGAACTGGCAGAAGAACGGAAGTAATCATACCTGACCTGACAGAAGTCTAGGAGTGAGTGCACGAGGTGGTTATAAAAGGCTCTCCACCCCCCAAAGAAGAGGTATGCAAACTTTGCGCTATCTGGTTTTATCTCGCCTTTGAAGAATTCTAACTTGAGCTTCGGAGCCTTTACACTGGGTTCCTCCCGGAGCTTCCTCATCTTCTCCATTTTAGGTTCCCTGCTGCTTAGTTCAGAGGCAAGGTCGTTGATAGCTAAGACTGGCCGGATTGCGCACCATCAATTGGCGCCGTCTATGGGAATCGCTTCAAAAGGCCTCCCTCCAAACTCTCATAACCTCTTTTCTTCAAAAAACCCAGCACTCATGGCTTCTTCCAGCAATGCCGGACGTGGCACAGAGACAAACACCACCGGGGAACAACTTCAAGTCCCCGTGGTATGCGTTGGACAGTTCACCATCCCCCTCTCGGTGGATGGGATCCCCAGCTTGAATGCGCCACAAGCAGTGGCGCCTGCAAACCTTCCTGCCATGAGCACCCCCTTTCCTTCCCCTATTGAGACAACCTTCACTGAACCAACTGTCGTCCCCCTGGCAGCCAGCCAAAACCGGTTGGACGACCTGATGCAGTGCATGCGGGCAATACAAGCCCAAATGCAACAGTTCCAGCAACACCAGCTTCATCAGCACCAAGCACTGCACAACATCTCCCAGTATCACTATCAACAGTAGTTCCCCCAACTGCCGCTGAACCAACCACCACTTCCACCTCGGCACCCTGCCCCGAGGCCGGTTAAGGCCTCCCCACAGGATGAACGCCCCCACCAGGGAAAGGCCTCCCGGCCCCAAAACCCCCTAACAGCCAGGCTTCGTCCCCAGGCCAAAGAGAGAGAAAAATCATCCCCGCCTCGCAGCTCGCAGGCGGGTCAGGAACTTCGCCCGCAAGGTCGGCATCTCGGCGCTCCAAACCCGAGTTCCCGCTCACAGAAAACCGATTCGGCGTCCTGGCAGCAGACCACCAGCATTCTGGGCCTATCGAGCTCGGCAACACAGAGGCCAGCAGCGCCAGTACCAGGCCCACTCAACGAAGGCGCCGGCAAAGTCGTCGAATTGCCACCCGTGTCCTATTAGAGCTCAGAGGCAAGGAAGAGACGAGCTCGGATGAGGTAGGAGCTGCCCTGATTCTCTCAGTTTCTTCCCCCCTCGCATCAGAACTCCTGGCGGTCCCCTTGCCCAAGGATTTCAAGCTCCCACCTTTGGACAAGTATGATGGGTCCTTCGATCCCAACGACCACATTGACGCTTTCCAGTCCCAAATGCACCTCGCCAGGGCCAGTGACTCGTGCATGTGCGTGGCCTTCACCACCACCTTCAGGGGGGTAGCCCGCACTTGGTACAGGAACTTGGCCCCCAGGTCGATAAAATGTTGGGCCCAGTTCGTGCAGGTCTTCACCGCACACTTTGTCACCAACAAACGGTGCCCCAGAACAGAGGAAAGCATCTTCAGAGTAGTCCAGAGGGAAGGAGAATCCATCCGGGGCTACATCAAGCGATTCAATGAAGCATGCTTACAGATACCGCGGTTAGACCCCGCAGTGCAGCTCGCGGCAGCCAAGAGAGGAGTAATGCACAAAGAGTTCAAGTGGCACATGGTAGCTTACCAGCCTGCAACCGTGGCCGAATTCCTCAAGCTCGCGAACAAGTTCATGAGGACAGAGGAAGAAATCAACCAACGAACCGAGAGCGGGAATGAGAAAAGAAAGAGGGAAGGCGAGCCCTCCAACCCAGTCGACAGAAAAAACCCGACCCGAGAGCCGAAGCCGACCCAATCATTCCGGGCTCCCCTAGCAGTTCGGACGGATTACACGTCGTTAAACGCGAGGCGGACCGAGATCTTAATGACAATCAAGGACGCCCCATACGTTAAGTGGCCACCTTGCCTAAAGGGAAATCCGAACGAGAGAAATAAGAATTTGTATTGTAGTTTCCATAGAGACCATGGTCATAGTACCGAACAGTGTAATAATCTCCGGGACGAGATAGAGGGGCTCATCCGTGCGGATACTTAAGGAATTTTGTACAGCATAACAATAAGGCAGGTCGGCAAGGGGAGCACGAAAAGGATGCCCCCGAATCTACCAGCAAACCTGCCGAACCGTTGCAGCGACAGCCTCCGAAAGAGAGGCCAGTTCGGGGAACCATCCATGTAATTGTGAGAGGTTCGGTGGTAGCAGGGTGAACCTCAGCAGCAGCCCGGACTTCAATTCGCAAAGCGGCCCTCGAGGAACGGAACCCCCAAAAAAGACCGAAGACCGAAGAACCAATCTTCTTCACGGAAGACGACGCGCGAGGGGTCCACTACCCCCACAATGATGCGCTCGTCGTTAAACTAAGGATCAGCGACTCCGATGTCAGACGCGTACTTGTAGATTCGGGCAGCTCAGCGGACATCCTCTTCAAATCAGCATTTGACCAGCTACAGTTACAGAGGAGCGAGTTGAAGCCCGCGAACACTCCTCTGGTGGGTTTCAGCGGAGAGGAAGTCTGGCCCCTCTGAAAAATAACAGTACCTGTGGAAGTCAGCACATGGCCTTGTGCGGTCAGACTCAACCAAGATTTCCAGGTGGTCGTGACCCCCTCCCCATACAACGCCATAATTGGGCGGCCAATCACGCATATCCTGCGGGCGGTGGTCTCCACCTACTATTTGGCCATGAAGTTCCCTACAGACTTCGTTGTGGGGGTAGCGCGGGGCGACAAGCTCGAGTCCCGCAAGTGTTATGTTGCCGCCCTAAAGGGAAAAACCAAGGTGACCGACGACCTCGAACTGGAGCAGCCTGCGGAGCAAGGCGAGGAACGAGCTTCGCCCATAGAGGAAACAGTCGCAGTCCTGACTTCGGCTACAGACCCAGATCGCACACTATAGATCGGTGCTTCCGTCGAGGAACCCCTACGAACCGAACTGGTGAGTTTTTTACTTCAAAATTTAGATATTTTTTCCTGGTCCGCGGCCGACATGCCCGGTATTAGCCCCGGCCTAATAACTCACAAACTTAATACTGACCCTATAGTCAGACCCGTTAGACAGAAGAAACGCAACTTAGCCCGAGAGCGCTGGAGGGCGGTCGATGAGGAGGTCGAGAAGCTCCTCGCAGCAGACTTCATAAGGGAAGTCCATTACCCGAGCTAGGTAGCCAACCCAGTGCTGGTGAAAAAGGCAAACGGCAAGTGACGCATGTGCGTCGACTACACCGACCTGAACCAAGCTTGCCCGAAAGATTGCTTCCCCCTCCCCAGGATTGACCGCCTAGTGGACGCAACCTCAGGACATGAGTTGCTAAGCTTCCTAGACGCCTACTCAGGCTACAACCAAATCAGGATGGACCAGTCCAATGAGGAAAAAACCAGCTTCATAACCGAGTTCGGCCTGTACTACTACAAGGTCATGCCCTTCGGATTAAAAAATGCCAGGGCAACCTTCCAAAGACTTGTAAATAGGCTATTTCGGCCCTTAATTGGCACGAAGATAGAATGTTATGTAGACAACATGGTTGTCAAGACACAGTTTTCACAAGAATTAATACAAGACTTAGATTTTGTCTTCCAAATCCTGCGTCAATTTAGCATGAAGTTGAACCCGAACAAATGTGTCTTCGGTGTCACCTCGGGCAAATTCCTAGGGTACATTGTCAACTGGCGCGGTATTGAGGCCAACCCGGACAAGATAAAAGCCATCCTAGATATGAGACCACCCCGGAAAGTAAAAGAAGTTTAGAGGCTAAATGGCCGCATAGCCGCTCTAAGCCGCTTCATGTCCAAATCAGCAGACCGCTGCCTACCTTTCTTCAAAGCAATCAAAGGCAAAGGGTTCGAATGGACCCAAGACTGCCAGCTCGCGTTTGACGAGCTAAAAGGTTACCTCACTAGTGTGCCAACCTTAGCCCGGCCCGAGGAGGGCAAAGTCTTAGAACTGTACCTCGCGACGAGGTGGTCAGTTCGGTACTAATAAAAGAAGCAGACCGGGTCCAGCGACCCATCTATTATGTTAGTAAAATTTTGCAGGGAGCAGAGACAAGGTACCCGCAGATAGAAAAGCTAGCATACGCACTGGTGGTAGCAGCTCGGAAACTCCGCTCGTACTTCCAGGCTCACACCGTCATCGTCCTGACTGACAAACCTCTGAGGCAAGTTTTACTCAAACCCGAGGTTTCCAGTCGACGGACGAAATGGGCCATCGAACTCAGCGAGTATGACCTCCAGTACAAGCCAAGAACTGCTATTAAGGCCCAAGCCTTGGCAGATTTTATCGCCGAGTGCACGTTTAGCCTCGAAGCCCCTGAGCTAGTCGAGCCCGAGATCCCCAGTTCGGGCGAGCTCGGAGCTCCCAAGCCAATAGAGTCCGAACCCCGTGAAGTAGCAGCCAGTGTAGCATCTCTCCTGGTTAGGCCAAACGTGAACTGGGATGAGGAGCCCTGGATCCTTCACGTAGATGGCTCCTCGAACCAGCAGGGCAGCGGGGCTGGAATAGTGCTACGCGGCCCGAGCAAAATAAAATTGGAATACGCACTACGCTTTGAGTTCGTGGCATCCAACAATGAGGCGGAGTACGAGGCACTGATAGCCGGGCTGAACCTAGCACACAAGGTCGGAGCAAAGCATGTAGTTATCTGCAGTGATTCCCAGCTCGTGGTTAACCAAGTTACAGGAGAGTACGAAGCACGCGAGCTCACTATGATTGCATACTTGGCAAAAGTAAAGGAAGCTCTGCTCAACTTCCAGTCACACTTCAACAGGCAAATCCCGAGGTCAGAGAACACTGAGGCCGACGCCCTGTCCCGGCTAGCCAGCACGAGTCACAGCGCCATGAGAACTGTGTACATAGAGGACTTACCTCAGCCCAGCATTCTCGATGGGGCAGAAGAGGTCGCTCCCGTTCTTGAAGCAGAGTCGAGCTGGATTGACCCACTCGCGAGCTTCCTGCTAGATGGAACCCTCCCTACGGACCGCAATGCAGCCAAGAGGGTGCAGCGCCAGGCAGCCAAATATGTCATAATAGATGAATGGTTGTACCGACGATCCTACACGCTCCCCTACCTGCATTGCTTGCGACCTACCGAAGCCGAGCTCGTACTCCGCGACACTCATGAAGGCTTGTGCGGCGGACACCTGGGGGGGCAGAGCCCTCGCTCAAAAGGCACTTCGACAAGGATAATGAAGGCAGAGGCCGTCGAGCTTGTCAGAAAATGTGACAAGTGTCAGAAGCATGCCAAGGATACTACTGGCCAACGATGAAGGCAGAGGCCGTCGAGCTTGTCAAAAAATGTGACAAGTGTCAGAAGCATGCCAATATCCACCATCAGCCTGCTGCCGACCTCAAGTACCTCACCAGTCCATGGCCTTTTGCACAATGGGGCATCGACCTTCTGGGGCCATTCCCGCCAGCAACAGGTAGGAGAAAGTTCCTAGTGGTGGCAGTAGACTACTTCACAAAGTGGATAGAAGCTAAATCCTTAGCAACAATTACAGCCCGAAACATACAGAACTTCTTTTGGAAGAACATAGTATGTCGCTTCGGGCTACCTCGGGTACTGATCTCCAACAACGGCAAACAGTTCGAGGATATCAAGTTCCAAGAATGGTGCCAAAGTATGGGAATTCATCAGAACTTCACGTCGGTCGCACACCCACAGGCAAACGGTCAAACAGAAGTAATGAACAGAGTCATCCTCCGCGGACTGAAAGCACGACTAGACCGAGCTAAAGGGTTGTGGGCGGACGAGCTACCAAGTGTCTTGTGGGCACACCGAACCACGGAAAAAACCGCTACGGGAGAGACCCCCTTTAACCTCACCTACGGCACCGAAGCGGTAATTCCGGGGGAAATCAAAGTACCTACACTGTGACTAGAAGCATACGATGAGCAAACAAACGGAGACGAGTTACGCACCAACCTTGACCTATTAGATGAGGTAAGAGACCTCGCGCACATCCGAACTGCGGCCTACCAGCAAAAGGTAGCTCGGTACTATAACACCAAAGTAAAGAAGATGAGCTTCCGTGTCGGCGACCTGGTTCTCCGTAGGATCATGGTACCCGAACCCGGCGTGGGAAAACTCGGACCAAATTGGGAAGGACCCTACAGAGTAAAGAAAGCACTCGGGGGGGCATACGAGCTCGAAACCTTAGAGGGTAAGCAGGTACCCTGAGCATGGAACATTATCAATCTAAGGCGATACTACCTATAGACCACCAAGCAAAGTGGATAAAATTACCACCAAAACAGGTCGGGCGAGTGCGGTAGCCCGGACAGAAAACAAATCGGACGTATGATTAGTTTGGCAAAATATGCTCAGTTCGGGAGAAAGAACAACCAACACTTAACCAAAAGTCATTCCATTTCAAAAGTAAGGTAATACATTGAAAAAAAAATTACAAGCCCTAAGCTATTTCTTCATTATCAGAAGGCACTTCAACAATACCCGAAGGCCCCGCCTCGCCCTCGGAGTCTGGCTCACCGTCAGCAGCATTGGCCATCTCCTGAGTTATGCGCGAAGTGGATATGGCGCTAATATCGAGCTCGGGGTACGTATTCTGGATCATCCACCGGCTTAGTTTAAAACCCCTCCTGTATGAATCCACCATCAGATCATCAAAGCCCGACGAAGCAATGTACTCATCAACAGCCTTCTTCTTGGCATCTTCAATACCTTGAGAAAAGATCTACGTCCTCTCCCTGATGTCCTCCTAAAGGTACTCGACCTGATGCTGCAGATCCAGCCTCAAGTCCGCCATGTGTTTCACCACCACTCCCATGGCCTCGGCATCTCTCTGAGACCTCGCTTGCCTGATCCGGGAAACACGAGCAGCCTCCTCGGCAACGCGACGAGCCTCTTCGGCAGCTCGCGCCTGCCTCGAGCTCCTCTCCACCTGAGCTGCCAAGGCGTGAATAGAAGAATTCACCTACCAAAAGGAACCGAGTTATCAAAAGAACCAACAAAACGAAAGCCAAAGAGCTCTAAAAAAGGGAGAACACTTACTACCATGGCATGGGTAACGGCACGACAGGCCACTTGATGCAGAGGGAGATCAGTCCACGCCGCGACCTCCTCGGGGAAAATAGCCTCCTTACTCTTTTGAAGAGCATGGGTCGGCGACAGCACACTCCTGAAATCCCCCGGGGCCCCCGAGCCCGAAGGCCCAGCTCGCGTATGAGCAGACCCGAAGTATGTAGGAGCCCCCGTGTAAGTAGTCTCAGCATAAGGGCCCCCTGCCGGCTCCTGCATTGGAGGAACCATCTCGAGCTCCCTAGGCAGATCTTCTGGCGGATAGTCCGGTACCTCGGGCTTCGCATCCCGGGGCATCTCGGTGCGAGTTCACTTGTCAACGCGCTTTCTCCTCTTCATGCCTTGAAACAAGTGCCCACCCCGGGTCCCTCGAGAATCCACCACACCTGCGAAAAGAAGTTTGCCATCAGTAAAAAGCAAGAAAAACAACAAGACAGAATCTCTAAGTGAAGAACCTACCCGAGCTCAGGCCGGCTGCAATGAGCTTGGCCTCCGTCAGATACTGTTGACACTTCAGCCCAAGCCGCGCCCATTGCCGAAGGCCCTTCGCCGTCTCTTTGTCAAGCGTGACCCCGGAGTCAGGAGCAGCCATCCCCCACCCGGTCTAAAACGGCCACCCCAGCACACTTTGCACCCCGAAATAGTCCCACTTCCATGCTAGGACCTTGTTGGGGAGTTCATGTAAAAGCTTAAAACCCGGGCGAGGAGACAGGTAGTATGCCCGCCTACGCCTGGGGAGGGGACCCGCTTGCTTCTTAAGCATCAAGATCGAAGAAAAAATCTCCAAGTCCAAAGGAAAGCTCTCTTCGCAAAATAAAGAGATTGTCCCCACCAAATTTTGAATGGAGTTCGAGTGCAGCTGGCCGACCATCACGCCGAAGTGGTTCAAGACTTTGACAAAGAGGGGATGAAAAGGTAATCGCAGCCCCGCGGCGAGCTGCTCCCAGAATATCACGATCTCATCAGGACCGTGTTCCCAAGGAAAGCTACCCGAAGGTATGAAATAGGCGTACTCCCCGGGCAAGTTATAGTAGGTAACGAGGGATTGGAGCCCCTCGGGCGTCATGGTCGAAGGACCAAACTTGTCTAACATCCGACCCCGACGAGAGGTGGATGCCAAACTGCCCGAAGCGCCTCGGCCTACGAGTTCAAACTCTTCCTCGAGCTCTACCTCTGGCTCGCTAGGGCTATCAGGGGATGCAACTCAGTTCGTAGAACCTACATCAGACCCGCTAGAAGGACTATCTGAGCTAGACATCGAGGAGTGAGAAGGGATCCAGGAAAGTACTCACCTGGAAAAAGGCTGTAGACCACAAGAGCTCGGACGAGCAGAAGACCTTGAACGCGAACTGGATGCGAGCTGAAACTTGGACGCGAGCTCGAAAGAAATACAGAAGTGATAGCGACTGGGGTCCCCCCTGGTATTTATACTCACAGTGATCGAAAAGCGACGGCTTAGATCAAAGCCAATCCGACGGCCCACAGCCGCGCTGACTGCACATCCCCTGAGACCGAGACGTGATTGGCGCACGCCTTTCTGAAACTGACAGAGCGCCGGCGCACGTCTTTTCGAAACTGACGGAACGCCAGCGCACGTCTCCTCAATAAAAGCGGCAGCGGCACGTCTTTTTCAAATTTGAAAAGACACCCGCTATCGCGCCTCCCAAGTGGCGCGCTTTTTTGAAATTTCAAAATAAAGCGCGCGTCGCCGCATCTATCAGCATTTAGGCAGGCCGGCGCGCTTCCCGCCTTTTGGACGCTCGAAGAAACCCAAGGAACCCTGACAACGCACCTCGCGCCGTCAAAACCAAGATTCAAAGTGCAAGGCAAATCTACCTAACACCTTGCGAACTCCCCGCACCAGGGCAAGACCCTTAGCACGAGGAGTGGGGGGCAATTAATGAAGGAAGATTTGGCCCGGCCTCGCAATCACGCCACGTGGCAAAAAACAAGTAGCTCGGCACTTGAAGCAGCGTACCCAGGGTGCAAACACCAAAGGGAAGAAACCAGCAGTGCGAACTCCCCTCGAGGAGACCGAACTCCCTTCGAGGAGACCGAACTCCCTACGAGGAGCCCGAACTCCCTACGAGAAGCCCAAACTCCCTAAGAGGAGCCCGACCTCCCTACTAAGAGCTCAAACTCCCTACGAGGAGCCCGAACTCCCTAAGAGGAGCCTGACCTCCCTACTAAGAGCTCGAACTCCCTACAAGGAGCCTGAACTCTCCCTTTGGCCCCGAGCCACACAAAGCAGTGACCCGAACTGGCCCGTCTCATGGCAGTTCAGGACATTCCCCTATCCAAACTCAAGACTTCGCCTCGCACACCGCTCCAACACTTCGCCTCCAGAGCATCGAATTGGACAAACCACACCATACTTGACACCAAAGGAGTCTGTATCCAGGGGCGGCGCACCTGACTGACTTGGGATCTAACGCTTGACGGCCGCACTTCAACGGCCACCTGCCACCGTCACCTGCCACCGCCATCTCCAATTATAGAGACGGCTCCAACAAAAAGAGTAGTGATGGTTCTGCCCCAGTAGAGGTGATGACACCCGAACTGGCAGAAGAACGGAAGTAATAACACCCGACCTGACAGAAGTCTAGGAGTGAGTGCGCGAGGTGGTTATAAAAGGCTCTCCACCCCCCAAAGAAGAGGTATGCAAACTTTGCGCTATCTGGTTTTATCTCGCCTTTGAAGGATTCTTGAGCTTCGGAGCCTTTACACCGGGTTCCTCTCGGAGCTTCCTCATCTTCTCCATTTCAGGTTCCCTGTTGCTCAGTTCAGAGGCAAGGTCGTTGATAGCTAAGACCGGCCGGATTGCGCACTATCACCAATTGTCATGATTTATCTGCCTACTTGAAGATATTGTTGATTTAGCAGAGTTGGAGGTGATAAGGTTGCATGCATGTACAGGACTGCTACGGTTGCCAAACTTGATTCAGAAACTTAAGAAGTTAAGGTTCCTTGATGTATCAGATTGCTTAAAAATGAGGAAACTCCCTGAAACGCTAGATGAGTTAAGGGGTTTGAAAAAGCCTGACATGAGACGATGCTCAAGTGTGAAGGAACTACTAGAATCGGCCAATAACCTTAGGCATTTGAGGAGTGATTGTGATGAATTGACGATTATTCTATAGCAGCCTTTCCAACCCCACCTTCCCGTTAACTATGAACTATGCATTGCACTCATTGCTCGAGGGAGGGGTATACTTGAAAGTTAGTTGTATTACGAGAATTGGATTTTGAGCCTGATTAATGTCATAGACTCATAGGCTGTGTGTGTTTATACATCTATTGGACAGACGATCCTTTGAATTGGTTATATAATAGTTGTCCAAGTCCATATATATTCTACTATGTATCAAAACGTATCTAGTAATTCTAAATTTCCAATGTTTCATAACAAGTTGTCACAGGACTAGTCGTTGAGGCCCCATGCGACACTAGAATGTGTTAAGTAAGCCTATGAGACAAAGCAACAATACATAAAAAGTCAACAGATTGCACACAAACTAATAAAGAGGCACTTTATATTGTACTGATGTGTCAGGGACCCGTGCTTAACCTTTACAAGTTAGTCCCCTTCTGATTACTCACCACCCCCTAAAGAGGCAATTAAGTTTTTGGGATTTTGGCAGAATGATGCATCACTATTGTGAAAAATCATATTGATAATTACAATACTGCAATGGGCAGTCCCCCATATACAAAATACATTTGCTCCCCTCCCAATACACGCACAAAGACACTTGGTTGGCTTGCTAGTAGCACAAATAAAAGATTCGATTATGATAGTCTCCCCCACTCAATTCAATCTATGTCCTCAAAGATCATCTTGAACTTGATTCTTGGCTGTGTGGGTGTGAAAGGAGAACTCTTGAGCTGCGCCACAAACATCTTCCCCAAGGCTTGGGTACGGGCTTAGGCAATAGGCTGGATGATTCTTATGGTTTTGGGGTGTCCTGTGGCTAAAGTTCAGGTTGAGTGCCTAACGAGCGACTTGAAGGTAGAACATTGAAAAATTGAGTTTGATTATTTGGTGTGGTGAAATGTGATTGGAATAAATTATGGATTTGGATGGTGGCAGTGTTGGTTCCCAAAGTGTGTTACCCCCAAGGGTTCTTCCTTACAATGCTACAACAAGTATTAGGTCGAGGCCATATTGAGTTGTGGTTACTAATTGGAGTGGTTGGCACTCTCTCTCCCCGGTTAATTTGGTAGTAGGTGAGTGTATTTCTGGAGATGGCCTTGGGTTTTCTTGGTATCTTCTTCACTGGATGACTATTGTGCTGATACTGGTGTTGGAACGGTTTCAGTGGACAATGCTTCCTTGTGATGACTTCCCGATTTGTGGAGGAGATTAGATGAAGAATTGGGAGATGGTCCGGCAGAGGATACAGGTACATTGACGGCACACTATGAGAACTGACAAAGGCTAATCCAGAAAGGCCAAAGCATCCGCTGTTGGAACTTGTGGAGGAGATACAAGTATGCAAAGAGGTTGCTTGAATTAAATGATGAATCTATAAGCCGATTTTTCGAATTGAACAGGCAGACGAATGACTGGATCGAGAGCAAAAGGAATCAGCTCCTACACAGTCTAATTACCAACTCCACCACCACGTCATGCGCGGTTCCTGCGGACTCCCAGATACTGTTGTTGGGTTGGAGGAGCCTCTTGAAGAATTGAAGTCGGAGTTGTTTCGAGATGGTGTGAAGGTGCTTGGTGTTTGTGCTGAAATCAGAACTAAGTTGTATTTGCCTTGAAATCAGGTTTTTTAGCACACTATTGATTCAGACGGTTGAACCGTTCAAATCATCATCTGGCCATGGTTTAAGGTTCAGTTTGGCTAAAATCAATGATTGGATCAAAATCTATTGATTTGGTCAAAAACCGTTCGACCCAGGTGGTTGAACCGCTAATCAATTCGACATAGTCATTGGGTCATGGGTTGCACACTCAATATACGTGCAAACTTCCCAAGGCCATAACTTTGCACTTGCATGTCCAAATGGGGTTCTTTTTGCTTTGATTTTGGGTAACTTTTTGAGATCTATACATTTCAAGGAATTAATAAGTGTCTTGCCCCACTATTTTCATGGAAAAAAATAAATAAATAAATAAACTTTTTGACCTAAGAAATGGTTCAGCCCTTAATTCGGTTTTTAAAACATTGTTTGAAACAAAACAAAAATATACCAGAATTGCACTAAAATCATTTTTACAAGATACTAAGGTTATGTTTGGTTTGTAGGAAAAAGTAGGGAAAGGAAGGGAAATCTAAAGCCTTTCCCTATTTTTTCCTTCAAACCAAACATAAATGAAATTGCACTGGAAACAATTAAGGCAGGGTTGGTAATGTCTGGTGAAGTTCCTTCCTCTGCACAAGTGTAAAAATAATATTCTTCAATTCTACAGATAGGCACGTCTTATTGTTAATCTGCTGAGCTCAGACATGGAATGATCACAATATTCATCTTCCATGAACCTCATACATGATTTTTCTCCTTCATAGTCCATATCCGTCTGTATATCTTATATTGTGTTTGGACAGGCAAATTCAGGAAGAAGATCTTCTTTTTAAGGGTTTCAAACTCGCCTGAGACAAAGAATCTCATAAAGGATGTTTTCAAAGATATTGCAAGCAATTCACTAGGAGACTTCAAAGATGATGAAAATGCAGTTAATCGACTAGGGGAACAGTTGAGCCAGCAAAAACAAGAACACATGCAATTGGTTCTAGATGATGTTTGGTCAGACTCAGACATTGAGAAACTGAAGCCTGCTTTTAACACAGTGACTTACAAGATGTTCAAGATGTTGATAACATCAAGAACAGAATTGAAAGAGTTTGATTCTGTATATAAAGTGAAAACACTAAGCCACAGAAATTCAATTAAACTCTTCTGTCAATTGGCAGCCGAAAATGGAAGCCTGAAGGTTGATGATGATCTTGTAGAAAAGGTGATTTTTCTGTCCCATCCACATGGATTCAATGGCGGATCCAGGTCCTTTGATCAGTGGCGACAAGCATTATGTCCTTCTGCTACCATGATTGGTTATCACTTTAACGATACCACTATGATTGGTTAACAGTTTTTCCGGGAATAAGTACATTGCAGCTCAATGCAGAATTCTGAATTACAATCCCCCATAATCTACTAGTAGCCCCCCCTATAAACCTATATCCTACCCGTAGATTTGGCATCAATCTACAGTCAGGATTCATCCCCCCTATACGGTGGGGCTAAAAACTTCTAGCCTAGACTGATCAGTCATTCTCCCGTTTTTCCGGGGTTCATGTCTTCCGATATCATATTCAAACCCTTTTAGGTTTTAAATAGGTCGTGAGACATGGGTGCCATTATTTGACCCCTTATTATCAAAATAAATAAATAATTTGACCCCTATTATTTTATTTAAATGGGGAAATTGTGAAAAAAATTTAGTTATTTTCATTATTATATAAAAATTTTTCAAAACTCATGGGTCAATTGCCCATACTGACATATATCCATAGATCCGCCTATGCATGAATATCATCCAAGCTTTGTTTCAACTGCATGGGATCATCAAAATGAATCCTGGTTTCACCATTCTGTTCTGTTCAGTGTCATATCCATACCTACATTATGAGCCCTTACCCATGTCTCATCACACTCGGGTTATGGTGTAGTGCCTAGGGAACCCACTAACTTGAGCACAAAAAGAAAATAATTAAGTTAACCCTTGTAATTCTTCTCTGATACAAAACCATTTCTGATTGCAGGTTGTGAAAGGTTGCAAGGGATTGCCCTTGGTTCTTAACGTGATCGCTAAGTCACTAAGAAGGGAAGAACCAAAGATATGGGAAATGACAGAGAGCATACTTTCGAAAAGTAGCTCTAAATCAATTTTCGATCATCATTCCGTTCTACAAGATCGCCTAGCACCAAGTATAGAACTCCTCGATGTCAATCTTCGAGAAAGTTTTATGGACTTGGGTTGCTTTCCTGAGGACCGAAAAATCCCTGCCTCTGTTCTTCTGGATATTTGGGTTGAGCTCTACAAGCTTGATGGTGAAAATGATGCCTATGACATACTCAAGAAACTTTCCAACCGAAACTTTGTAAATTTTGTTGGAGCTGCAAGGTATGCTGGATTTACTTATTCATTTTATTTTTCCACTCTGATGGAAAATAAGCAACTGACAACTAAATTCCAAGAATAAATACATTTTCTCCGAATCTACAATTGAAAATCTTAGTGGGATCATCTGTTTCTGTTTGCTTAGTTGGTTGTGAACTTGTGATTTTATTAGGGAAGATGCAGGGGAGATTGGTGGTAACTTAGATGAGCTATTCGTGATTCAACTTGATCTTCTCAGAGAATTGGCCATCTACCGAAGCCTGAAGGAAGGAGACATAAGGCAGAGTAAGAGGCTTACAGTGGAAAGAAGACAAGATGACCTCCCAGAGTCATGGAAGAAAGAAGAACATCAACTCCTAAATGCCCACCTTGTCTCCCTCCATCCTCACAGGTTAATTACCTGATCATCCTTCTTCTTTTAACACCAAAGTGCTGCTCAGTCAATTGTTTTCTTCTTCACCATGACTTAAAAAGAGCTATCTTGCAGGTGAAATATGTCCCTTAGAATGGTGCAATATGCAATTTCCGGAAGCCAAAGTTCTTCTGGACTTCTTGGGGAGGGACTATAAACTACCTCCATTCATCAAGAAAATGGAGAAGCTTAGAACTCTGATCATTGCAAACCAGGGAAGCAGAAAAGCCCAACTCACTGGATGGCAAGCACTTAGTAATCTAGCTCAACTAAAGAGATTCAGGTTAGAGAAAGTTTTGATTCCTTCACTCAATGACATCAAAGTGCCCTTCAAGAATTTGCACAAGATATCACTAGTTGTGTGAAGTTGGAGAAGCCACCAGGAATTGCACCACTGTGATCTCTGAAATGTTGCCAAATCTCACTGAGATCAACATAGATTACTGCAATGATCTGAAGAAATTGCCACCAGGGATTGGCAATGTTGCCCATCTGAAAAAGCTTAGCATTACCAATTGTCATGATTTATCTGCACTACCTGAAGAGATTGGAGATCTCACAGAACTGGAGGTGCTAAGGTTGCATGCATGTACAGGACTGCTACAATTACCAGACTCGATTCAGAAACTCAAGAAGTTAAGGTTCCTTGATGTATCGGATTGCTTAAATATGAAGAAGTTCCCTGAAACGTTAGATGAGTTAAGGGGTTTTGAAAAAGCTTGGCATGAGGCGATGCTCAAGTATGAAGGAACTGCCAGAATCAGCTAAGAACCTTAGGCATCTGAAGCGAGTGATTTGCGATGAAGAGACAGCTATTCCATGGCAGCCTTTCCAACCCCATCTCCCCAACCTCAAAATGGATGCCCGTAAATAGAAGATCAGCTTGGATTGGCTTCATTAATCCATTTTGATGGTTTTCTTCTAGATGCAGCAATGATCCCCTTCCCATTAACTATGCATTGCACTATTTGCTGGAGAGGGGTATACTTTGAAAGTTGTATTACGAGAATTGGATTTTGAGCCTGAGCCCGATTAATGCCACAGACTCATAGGCTGTGTGTTTATCCATCCATTGGACAGGCGACCCTTTGAATTGATTGTCTAAGGTTGCATTTGGCATTCCTTATTTTAAGGACTTATATCTGCTTTTTGCAGTTAAAAACACAGTGTTCATTGGTGCATTTTAACAGTAAAATGAAGATAAGTAGTCCAGGAATGCCAAATGCAGCAAGTGTCTAACAATTGTAAGACTTCCTAAAATGAGAGCTTTATTTATCACACTGAAGCTTGGCCCATAAACACTGGGTGAGGGAATTGAGTCATTCAACTATTTTGACTGCCAAGAAGGGGTTGTTTGATAATAGCTGAAGTGACTGAATTGAATGGATTGTTGCTTTGTATTTTAGTGATCAATAAATTATTAAGTAGGTTGTGAACTCTTTAATGGCAGAAATTTAAATTGGGTTGTAAATTTGAATATTTAATAATTCAATTGTTTTGTATCAACAAAAAGATAAAGTAATAAGCCATTCAGTTCAGTCAGTCATTTAGTCATTTTCAAACGACCCCATATTACGGATACCCATTCTCTCACCGCGTTTATGAGAAAGCAGGTTTTAGGCTTTTGGTCGCTTGAGAATGTGCACTTTCTGCTAAAAATACCAGAGATTGGATTTCTATTCAGCCCACTCCTTTCAGACCCGAGCCCAAGCTTGACATTTGCAGGCTGGGCTGGGCTGAACAAAAATAATCACCCCTAATTGTTAAACATTTCCAAGTTTCATACAAATTTGTACAGTACAAATACATGTAAAATAATATAAAATATAAGGTTTTGTATTCTACAAATTTGTATTTGTACTCCTTCCAAACTGAGTCTTAATATATTTAAGAGAGAGATATATCTTTATTCAGAATCTTCTAACCAAAAATCAAGACCATTAAATTTGTCACTAAAAACCAATCATGTTCTTTTTGTTAGGGGGAAAGTCAGTCAATGGGATTGTGATTCCCATTAACTGACTCTATTATGTTCTTTTTGAGGATTTAAGTGGGATCCATGATAAAGATGTTTTTCCTAGGTATCATTTACCCGGCAAGGTATTACCTTATATTACCTTTCTCCGATTTGGGAAAATTGAGTTTCCCAAATGTAGAGTGAATCATCAAAATACAATCAATCAAAAATATCCATGGTTAAGGCCTTAGGATTTCTGCTCTGTTCTACTTGCAAACTCACTATGGCTAGGGGTGCCAATTGGATTGGATTTGGTCCAATTCGATCCAGTCCAATATTAGTCCATTATAAATGGACCAGGCTCAATCCAATCCGATGAATGTTTTGGACCAATTTGGACCGGTCCAATTCAATATCTGGACCATTCAATCTGTTCAAATTCATTTTGATTTAGATTGGTTTCAATCCAAACCGGTCCATTGACACATATTCTTATCTTATATCAATGGACCAGATATTGTCTTAATCCAACCCAATCCAATATAAATTTGTTACGGATGGACCAGGTCCAATCCAATGTAATAAATATTTTGGACCGGATTGGTCCAATCCAATATATCTTGTTGGTTTGCCCAATCCATCAAAATTGATTTTGGACTGGACGAGTCCAATCCAAAACCGGTCCATTGGCACCCTTAACTATCACCGCCACTAATCTCCTGTTACTGGTGGTGTTGTTTCTCTCTTTGCAAGTTCTTTGCCGTTCTTCTAATCAATTGCTCCCGGTGATCGATTTTTCCAGTTACTATTGTTCTACTAGCCGCGATTGCTGCTACTCCCATTCTTGGTATGCATACGAACGGTATGAACTTCTTAAACCTTGACTTTTTTGTTTGGATTTAACATGTATGGTTGCACATATAAATATATGCGTAAATACTTATATAAATAAATGTTCATATAATATTTATACATATAAATATAAAGAAAAGTATGTTAAGTCAGGTTCGGATTTGGTCAAGTTGATCAAGTTGGCCAAGACCCAAGTTGAAACCTGACGACATCTTTGAAAAAAAAAAAAAAACCAAAAAAGGTGATGTAGAACAAAACCCAATGGCCTTCCCTAATTTTGAAAAGTGTTGTTAACCTTCCATCACAAACCTACTTTCATATTACTTGGTCAAGATGCGATTGGGTTTTAGGCCAACCTAGGCTCAACCATAATACTTAGGGGGTGTTTTTTTTTTCGGATTTTGAGAGGGGGAAAAGTTGATGAGATTTTGGTTCCCATTAACCAAGAATCACATGTTCTTTTTTCAGATTTATGTGGGGACCAGGGAAAGTTTATTTTCCTGTGTACCACTTATCCGTATAAGTGATACCCATCTCCTAGGTGGGTAAATTAATTTTCCCACCTATGGGAAAGTTGTCAACACTTGAATAGGACAAAAATGCCCTTTTTAATAATGGATTTTTATGGCTAAAATGGTCATTACATTATTTACATGAGAAATAAAATAACATGGGTAAATGCACTTATCCGGATAAATGTTTCTCAGGAAAAACTTACCCAGATAACTGCATTTACCCGAGTAAGTAACTTACCAAAAAACGAACGGGGCCTTAGGAATTAGGTCCCATTCATATTTTGGTAAAACAATTACCCTAATAAGTGCATTTACCCGGATGTTTTCCTTCTAGAAGTTTCATACGGATTTGAACTCTGAAGTGTCCTTCCATCTTCAACAATGAAACGTAACGATGTTTTGGATTTTCTTTTTTTTAGCTCTATTGAATAAATACTGTTTCCAGCAATTTAATATTTTTGATAATCTAAGTTGAGTTGCATTAATTCAATTGAAAATGTTCAATTTTGTTAATTTAATCGTTTTGTTCAATTGAGCCAAACATTTTTCAAAACTAAAAGAGAGGTCAGAAATTGTTGAAAACATAGGGGAGATGAGAGAGATTTCCCCTTTAAAATCATTTACATTTCCTTCATTTTTTTCTTCACTTTTGGAAAGGCTATGTTGTCGTTACCCTTTCACTCAATCAATGTCTTCTATGTATAACAATTCTAACATTCTTTCCGTGGCAAATTCTTATGCAATTGTTGGAACTTTGAACAGGGTTTTTCAAGCAAAATATCTTCTTTTTAACTATTTCAATTAGCTCACTAGACCTGAAGATGTGCGTAGGGGGAATTGTTCAAATGTATTGGAAAGTGTTCATCCCCCCTGAATTCATAAACGATACAGATGCAGTGAACAAACTTGGGGCACTGTTAGTCAATTTCTTAAAACTTAGGGTTACTTTAAAAAATTTGCCCAAAAATAAACTATTAATCAAAGGAAACAAAGGAAAAATAAAACGAATTGTTCGGTCGATATAAAAAATAAGTTATTAATCCAATGGAGCAAGAAAAAAGAATTCCAAATTGTTCACTTGACATAAGAATAAGATATTAATACAATATCTTAAGTCCAACACGATAGATGCCATACCCCACAGAAATGAATTGGGATTTATTCCTCATAAAACGATCCTCACACCAACCTCACATCCACATCTCACCATGTATTAGGAACGTTTTACATGAATGAAAAGTGATTATAAATAGGAATGTCAATGAATCGTGTTTAGCATGAATTTGCCTCAACCCTAACCCGAACCCAATTCAACCCGATCATAAAATGCATAATTTCCGAATTCAACCCAACCTGTAGAATTTCAACTATACTTTTTTAGTACATTTTGAATATCCAAAATCCATTAATTAAGTTAGAAACTTGTTTTATAGATTCTAAGGTGTCATTTTTCACATTAAAAGAAAGAAAACTAAAATTAACATATAAATAAATATTAAACTTTAAGGCCATGGAGTTAGAAGTCAAAAATTACAAAAATACTTTGTATATATGTGGGGCATCATGACCCAGTAGGGCAAATCAGCCAAAAACCAAACCTGAGTCAGGTTGAATAATCAAAACCCTAACCCAACCCTAAAGTCGAATATCTGTGACCTTAACCCGACCCTATAGGATTGGGTCAAGCCAGATTTACAATTTAACCGGACCCATGGATAGTGGTAGCAATTGGGCAAGTTGGGTTGGGTTTGGTTTGGGTTGAGTTTCAACCCAACCCATTTAACCCACCAACCCGTTAATGACCCAATTATGTAAAATTAAATAGGTTGGGTTCAACCCAAACCCGCTTTAACCCAATCCAACCCGCCCAAACCCATTAATTTTATATTTATGTACTTAAAACCAAAAACTAACTCCATTCTAATAAATGAGTTGGTCAAAGCTTAGTCGTAATATTAGTTGTTATTTACACAAGTGGTGAAGGTTCAAATCACATTACATGCATTATTTTTACATAAGCAACAAAGCCATTTAATTATGTTCGGGCTTCGGATTTGACGAACCACTTAGGTTCAAATCGATCAGACCAACTTGAACTATTTAATTGGATTGTCTTTGAGCTAATCACATCAAGAGTGGTTGAACCATTTAGATCTGGACCCTTCCGACCATACCAGGTCCCGATTGAACCGGTTCAGACCGGTCGGACCAGACCCGAACCGATCAAATTTAGTCTGGTTAGGACCACACCCAATCGGGTCGGTTCAACTCGGTCGGGCCAAAACCCGACTGCACCGGTTCACTTCGGTCGGACCGGGTCGAGCCGGATTCAGGTTGGCCCCAGGCTAGAGGCTCCAAAGGATATAGGTCAGCTAGCATTGTTGACCCATGCCGAATTCGGGTTGGGTTTTATGGATACGAGCCAAACCGATGATCCGAACCGGGCAAAGCAAGTGGGGTGGTTTAGGGTCTGGACTTCACCCAGTCCGACCTGCTTCAGATTTGGGTCTACTCTGATCAGCTTTTGTCGGGTTGGGTCGGGCTGTGTGAATAATGGTTGGACCGGATGACCCAAACCACACAAAGCAAGCGATACCGAGCCATCCCATTTGAGGTCTATTTCAAATTCAACTTAACCCAGATCGGTATATGTTGGATCGGGTCAGACTGTGTTGAACTGAACCGGACTTGGGTGAAATTGATTTGGATTTATGTTGGGTGAAGTGTGTTGGTTCAAAACAAAACTAAATTTACTCAACAATTAATATATTAATTATAAATTATTTAATTCAAATGAAGAAAATAAAAAAAAAAAACTAAAGAATTAATACTTATGTTTGTAATGGTTAACCCAACCTATTTAAATGGGTGAATTGAATGATGGATTGATCACACAACCCGTCAAATAAATGGGCGAGTTGGGCGGATTCAGCGGGTTGGGTGAAAAATTGCCACGCCTACCCATGGACATGGACATCCCTACATATAGAAACTGTAGTCAATTGAAGACAAAATCGGCTTCAGCACTCAGCCTGTGCCACGGTCACACAGTGATTTTCTTTTACGGGAGATATTCCCAATGCAAGGCTGCCACGGTCTTGCGAGCACCGAAGACTTCTTCAAACGCTTAATAAATTTGATAGTTAAGCAATTACGCAAAGAGGAAGAGAGTTCGCATGTGCAGGTGCAGCGACAAGTCGACAACAGTCACAGAACTTCTTTGGGAACCCCAATACAACCCACACCTATAAATGGAAATATAAAGTAGTTTTATCTCGTGTTTTGACTTTATTTCCATGGCGAAAGCGCGTCCAACTTTCATTGGAGTCGCAACGGAGGAGAGTGGAGAAACGAGAGGAAGAACTAGAAGAGCGTGCGGCATGCTCTTGGTCCATTTCAGTGTTCCTTTCCTCAGATTCTCCTAGAGATATCTCGAGACATAAGAGCTGCAGAGCGATTATCTTCCAACTTCAATTAGCTGAAGAAAAAGAATGGCAGAGACTCCAACAGATCAGAAGATGGCAGAGAAGGCGTTTGGCTCTCTGACAGAAACGGTTCTGGGAGAGGTTAACTCGGAAATAAAGAACACCATCAACTTTAAGGATTATCTCCAATAGCTCCAATCCACGCTTGCACAAGTACACCTTAAGATGGAAGATGCCAAACGATTCTATAACTCGAAATACAGGATTCTCTGCTAGTCGTATTCACAATAAATGAAATTGGATTGTCAATTTGTTGATGTATGTCTCTTAGTAGTTGTGATAACCAAGTACTTTCTAGTGTTGCCATTGTTGCTGATCTATACTCTGCTTCTGTAATTGATAAAGACACTGTTGGTTGTCTCTTACTACACCACGATATTGCCCCTGATCCAAGTTTGAAAACATATCCTAATGTGGATCTTCTTGTTGTTAGATCTCTTGCATAATCGGCATCACAGAATCCATTAACTTGACATTCTTCTTTCTTTTTGTAAAGAATTCCAAAGTCAATAGTTCCTTTCACATATCGTAGGATTGGACGAACTGCTTGAACATGAGGTTTCTTGGGATTCTGCATGAAATGACTCATGACTCCAACTGCAAAGGTTATATCCGGATGGGTCATTGTTACATAGATTAAACTACCTACTAGTTGTCGATACATGGTCGGTCCTTCTAGTTCTTCTCCTTCTTCCACATGTAGCTTTACATTCGGATCTATTGGTGTAGAGATAGGTTTGCTGTCGACCATTCCATACTTTTCTAAGAGATCCTTTGTGTATTTGTGCTGACAGAGAAGCATTCCATCTTTAACTTTTTCAAGTTCTAGCCCAAGAAAATGTTTGAGCTCTCCAAGCTCTTTCATTTGGAACCGTATAAAAAGGTTCTCTTTTATTCATTGATTCTCTCTTTCATCATTTTCCATGATGATGAGATCATCTACATAAACAAGAACAATGGTGATCTTACTATTTTGAGTTTTTATAAATAAGCTTGAATCTGTTGATATAATTGAATATCTACACCGGACTAAAAACTCAATTATCTTTCCATACCATGCTCGTGGTACTTGTTTTAATCCATATAAACCTTTCCATAATTTCCAGACATAATTTGGATGATTTTGACATGTAAACCCTTTTGGCTGCTCCATATACATTTCGCGATCAAGTTCTCCATGAAAAAAAAAAAAAAACATTCTTCACATCCAATTTCCATGAATAACTTGCAGCCACAGCTATTAGTGTTCTCACTGTTGTGATTTTTGCAACTGAACTTAATGTCTCATCATAGTCTAAGCCATATTGTTGTGAAAAACCTCGAGCAACCAATCGAGCTTTATATATTTCTATAGATCCATCAGCCCTTCTTTTTACATTATAAACCCATTTGCATGAGATAGGTTTTACATCATGGGGTTTTGGTACCATTTCCCATGTTTGATTTTGTTTTAGGGCTTGGATCTCTTCTCTCGTTGCCTTCTCCCATTTTTCACTTTGGCAGGCTTCTTCATAACTAGTTGGTTCTAAGTCGCTAACTTCTTCAGCGAGTGTGGCATCTATATACTTAGGGTTAGGGCGTCTAACCCTAGTTGACCTTCGTAAGTCTTGTCTTGGTTGTTCCTCAAGCTCCTCCATCTGACTTGCTCTAATTTCTTCAGCTATCTTTTGCTCAAGAACACCAGTATTCCATGGTTTTAGAGATTTCTGAGAATCTGACGAGCTCGATTGAGGCTCTGAATCTTTTTCAATAAACTTTTCTTGTATGTTTTCCACCATGACTTCAGAGTTGGGTAGTACCACTCTCTCAGGTGACCACCAAGGTGAAACTTCATCGAATACCACATTTTGAGATGTATAGAAATGATTGGTATTCAGATTAAAACACCTATATCCCTTTCTTTCACTATCATAGCCAAGGAATATACACCAAATAACCTTCTTATCGAATTTGCTGTGGGTTGACGATTCCATAACTTTTCATATGGTCAGAGAAAGCCAAGTGATGCTTGCGGTAGTCGATTAATAACATGTGTTACAGTTTTCATGCCTTGTGCCAAAATCGTCCAGACACATTTTTACCATGCAACATGCTTCTACATACTTCAGCTAAATGCCTGTTCTTTCTCTCAGCTACTCCGTTGTATTGCGGAGTGTTTGAACATGTCAATTGTTGTGGCATCCCATGTTTCTTTAGATAATTTGATAATTTCCTTGATGTGTATTCTCTTCCTTCCATTATCAACGTGGAGGCACTTAATTTTATGCCCAACTTCTCTTTTGACCATCTCTTTAAATTCTATAAACTTTGATAATGCTTCAGATTTTTCTTTTAAGAAGTACACCCATACGTACCTTGAGAAGTCATCAATAAATGTTATCAATTCTTGCTTCACTCGTCCAAATATGTCAGAGTGGATGAGTTCCAAAGGTTGTTTAGCTCAAAACTTTGATTCAATATATGGTAATTGGTGTGCCTTACCATATTGACATCCAACACATATTGTATCGGTCTGCACTTCCAACATTGACTTTGCCATCATTACTTTGAGCCTGTTGTACCCAACATGGCCAAGTCTATTCTACATAAGTTGATTCAGCAGACATTACGTAGATAGACTCTAATTGTCGTCCTTTCATAAGTGGTGCCTCCGGCGTATGTATTCTCCGATATACTTTAACATCATTTGGACCAAACACTACATAATTACCAGATGCAGTTCATTGAGATACTGATAATAAATTGTGCTTCTTCCTTGTTGAATCGCAGGATGCATAATGCTTGACAAATATGGGTGATTGGAAGTCTTGCATTATTAGCTGCAACAACTTTATATTCTAACATATAGATTGAAGCTTGTGTTTATTTCCTGTCATATGATTTGAGCATCTAGAGTCAACGATCCAATTTCGGCTATAGTCAATTGCTCCAGGATTTGGCAAGACAAACTGTGCTAATACCGTTGAATAAGCTTCAACAGAGCAGCCATGCTCATCTGGCTCTATAATACAATAGGATAGGAGGCTTCGACTCCCCATTCTTCTTCACTTCCTTTATCTCCTTGTTGATTGGCAGACATTGTTGTATTTCCTTCAACTGGCTTTCTTTTGTTGTACCAGCAGCATTCACGGGCATAACGGCCCTTCTTGGAATAGTTGTAACATATTACATTGCGTCGATTACTTTTATACTGCTGAGAAGCTCCCCTTTGTTGATAATTTTCCTTCTGCTGGTAAAACTTAGCAGGCTTCTGCTGTTTGGCCCCTTCTTCCTGTTTCTTTGATTAAGGCACTAGCCATTTGCTTATTTAGTGTCTCTTGGTTGGTCAACATATTTTTTTAATTCAACAAGCGACAGTTGTGTTGACCAGCCTCTAATAGCTGCCATAAACCCATTATACTCGGGTCTCAACCCTCGACTCGGGTTTCATCACAGAGGCTCTTTACCTTTGTAAAACACTAGTTGATTGTCATCGATCCTTGACAGATCGATGCAAGCTCATTTTCCAACATCTGAAGCCGAGCTTCATTTGTTTTGGAAAATAATTTAGATAAAATATCCCAGACTTCACTTGGAGTCTAGACCTTTTTTATATGTTGTAAAAATTCCTTCTCAACAATAATTTTAATAGCGTAAAGAGCCTTGATGTTCCACTTCTTTTCAGCATTCTTGTCAGGGGGAGCTATAATTTCACCTCCGATTGTTACTTCCAACAAATCTTCGCCTTGTAAATATGACACCATGCACGTGGGCCAACCAACTGTCATAGTTATAGTGGTTTAGCTTCTCCATTCCCGTAAGTATGCTGGCTAAACTCGCCATTATGATTGGTGAAATCGTTCTCTACTGCCTTTCACCAAGAAGCTTAATCCCAGACTAATCGACTTCACGGCAGCATGACACTGCTCACAATGGGTGGCTCTAATCCGACAGAGTAACAGCTAGATCTTCGTTACTCATATATCTATCCGGCAAAATGACAACTTCAGTAAACCTATTTTGATACAAAATGAATGTAAAAACACTAACCTTGTTTGGGGGCCACTCACAAAGAGACTACTACTGGAGGCTATTACTCTCTAAACTCGGAGGTACTCGGAGGTTACATGATTGGTGATCCCCTATTTATAACCGCTTTACATGAGGCGGTTTACCAAAACTTTGGTTTTTAAATGATCCACGTGGGACCCTTTAAAACCAAGAGTCAAGTCGGTTTTGTAACCGACTTAAAGAAATCGGTTGCTGACTTCTCAGTCGGGAGATGAGTCCAAGCTCGAAGCGTTGTGTAAACAGTTAGATCAAGGGAATGAACTGGTTCATAATTGTTAGAACATCTCCTCCTGGAACTTGTACAAGTACACAAACCAGTGCATCGAATTGTATGAATCTTTACATTAGTTTTTCGACTTGGATACTAAGTTGGAGAACTGGGTGGAACTAAAAAGGAATCTGGACTCTCAGAACGTACTTTTGGGACTGGAGGTGCCACTGCGGGAGGTGAAGACAATACTGTTTTGTTTTAAGATGGTGCGAAGGTGGGTGGAGTTTGCGCTCCAGGTGGATGTGGGAAGACAACCTTGGCATTCATACTTTGCAGAGATGAGTAGGTCAAAGGTATGGAATATAGCTTGCTTTAGGGGTGAACAAGAAGAACCAAAAAAATCCAATCCAATCGAAAAATCATGGTTTTCAAAACAGGATCGGACCCCGGACGGTCGGATTGGAAAAATTGGGAATCGGTCAGGTGAGCGGTTTCGATTTTTCCCAAAACCGGATTTTTTTCAAAAACCGTTGATTTTGGTTGGCAAACCACTAACCCTAGTGATTAACCGGTTTCGACCCAATAACCGGACCCTTGACCGTTCGGTCTCCGGGTCAGTTTTAAACCACTAACCCGAGCGATTAACCGGTTTCGACCCGATAACCGGACCCTTGACCGTTCGGTCTCCGGGTCAGTTTTAAACCACTAACCCAAGCGATTAACCGGTTTCAACCCGATAACCGGACCCTTGACCGTTCGGTCTCCAGGTCAGTTTTAAAAATCATGCAAAAAATCGATAGAAACCAAACCAAAACTCTGATTAACCGAATTGGCCGGTTTGGACTTGGATCGGTATTTTTAAAAAACCGAAGGTACCGGTTCAATTTCGCTTAACCAATATAGAAAATTGGAGGTTAATTGTATTGACCCGTATACATATATTTTTATATATTTTATGTATATTATATATATTATACATTTTTTATATATTATAAATTAATAAATATGCATTATATATTTATAATATATAATATATTAATTATTATTTAAAATATAACATTTTATATATTTCTAGTTTTTATTATATATTTTTTATATTTCTATAATGTATATTGTAAATATAAAAAACCGATGAACTGAACTAGTCAACTAGTTAACCGATCGGCTTTAGTTCAGTTTCGGTTACCAGTTTTCCAGTATTGGTTCGATTTCAAAGATAGGCTCACAATTCGATTAAGAACCCTAGCTTTCTCAGCTTTCTCTATGTGCAAACCCATGTTAAGTGATACATGCATTCCTAATATTTACACTACATGCAAGAAGAGAAGATTACTTGCCTTTAAGGGGGTGTTCTTTTTTTTTGTATTTTGAGAGGGGGGAAAGTTGGTCAATGGGATTTTGATTCCCATTGACCAAGAAACCCATGTTCATTTTTCAGATTTATGTTGGGATCAGTGAAAATTTATTTTTCAGGTAAGTGATACTCATCTCCTAAGTAGGTAAATTAACTTTATCTAGGAGAAAGTTGTCAATACTTGGATGGGACAAAAATGCTCCTTTTAATAATGAAATTTTTATGGATAAGATGGTCATTGCCTTATTTACATGGGAAATAAAAGAACATGAGTAAGTGACTTACCGAAAAGCGAACGGGGCATAAGAAAATAATGAACTTTAGGGAGTGGCTTAAAAAGTAAGTCCATGTATTGCATGGGGTTACATTTGGTTCAATTGAATGGAAAAATTTAGGTTTTGACATTGTTTTGGTCCAAGCTAGGGTTCATATTTAGGGTTAGGGTTGATCCTTAATCTAACCCAATTCATCTGATTTACACCCTATTTGATTAGAAAAAAAAAAAACAAAGGAATTAAGAGAGATTTAAACAGTAAGGAGAATTTATTCAATGGAGGGGACATGTTACAAAGATTGATCATTAAGGGGATGGAAGGAGAGAGAAAAAAGAATGATCTTATTAAGACCAATGGAGGTAATTTGAATTCGGAATTGATCCGATCTTTATCTGATACAAATCTTTAGAATTAAGTGGATCTCTTTAATTGAAATCGAATTTAATTTGGATATACCCCCTATCTGCACTACTCGGCTATTCCAATGGCCTACCCTAGGCTAATTTAGAATGAGATCACGCCAAGGCTTCGCATTATAAGAATGTGTGCAACGTGGCTAATTTATTTCTTGGCATTATGTAGCGTAGGCTGCAATTTGAAAGCAGTACAAATGCAAATATATATAGCATAAATACATACAAAATATAAAGTTTTGCACTCTATATATTTGCATTTATACTCTTTCCAAACTCAGCCTTAACAAACTAAAGGATTGGTAATCAGATTACTCAGACAAGACCTTTTGTCTTCAAACAAATTAATCAATGCAATTGGAGAGTTTAAAATATAATCCCATCCAACGATGAAGCTACAAAGATAATAATCTAAAAGAAGTAAGAAAGAAAAAAAAAATTAGAAGATATTGGATGGATTTGCCTCCTCCCATTAGGTTGACTGATAAAGTTCCTCTTTTTTTGGACGGATTTGCCTCGTCCCATTTATTTCAGAATATAATCTAAGCTTTTTTTTGTGTATGCTTCATTTCGAAGGAGTACAAATCAAGGTCCAAAATATCGATACGCCAGTAGGGGCGTATCAGGTAAATCGATATTACATTTTTATATTTTTTTATTTTTTTTATAATCGGTTCAAGGGGCCGGTTTAGGTCTCCTCCACCCCCTGAACTGGTCTGACCCCCAATACACCCACTGTAGGGATGTACAGGCCGATATACTTTGAACCTTGGTACAAATACAAATATGTAAAGTGCAAAACCTTCTATTTTATATTATTTTGTATGTATTTGTATAGTACATATTTGTATTTGTACTCCATCCAAACTGAGCCTAAAGAAAAAATCCCTCACTTCATAAAAATCTTAAAATTTAAATATGTAAAGTCCTTATCCCTATGTTTCTGGTGGTTTGTTTATAAGTATTTATTAGTACTATTGAATTTTATTAATTTAATTCGTCATCATCGTGTCGATTACATGAATATGCTACAAACCTACATGGTTTAGGTTTATGCAATTGCCCATAAATCTAATTTTATCTTTAATTTTTCGTTTATTTTATATCAATTAATACTAATATATTATATATTTAATAAAAAGAGTTTCAAATCATTTAAAATTTCTATTGATCTGGTCATCAACCTTAGGGTTAGCAGTTTCTACCCTATTCCCAGTGGGTAATCGCCGCTGACTGCCCCGAACCGATGAGGTGGGTTTTTTCTGTTTGGATGATGGATTTTGGGGTGGGGATGGGTTTTTGGATTCTACCACCCGTATGGGTATGGGTAGGGTACAGTATTAAGCTAAATTTGACCCTCTCCCTACTTGCATATTATTGAAAAGCATAAGAACTTTCTGCATTAAGTGTTGAATATATTTGAATTTTATGTGAAGGATAATTAATAATTTATGTGTTTTTTATATGTCTTAATCAAATAATTGAAATTTTAGTTGTTTGTTCATGTTATTTTACTTATTTATTGCTTATATTTAACAAAAAATAATATAAAATTAGATACGGCTTCTAAACTCAATCTACCTTACCCTTGAATGCAAAGAGGGTAGAGTCGAGAAGGGTTTTGCACTTTCATGTACAGGAAGGGCTTGGATTCTCAAAATCCAAACTGCTACCAGTTTTAGAGTGGATATGGGATTGGGAGGGTTAGGGAGGTGAGTAGGGTCTAGAATTATAAAACCATCCCCAAATCCACCCAGTTATCATCCCTAATCAACCCATCCAATTGGTGTCCATCATGGGTCTATGAAAGGAAGAAGGGCATATACATCATGGCATCCCCCATATACAACTTTAAATAGGGATGCAAGTTGAGATGGGTTTGGTCGGGTTGTGTCAACCCTAACCTAACCAGAGTTCTTAAAGCTTTGGGTTGGGTTAGGCTCAGGTTGGCCTGACTTCTCTACTTTCTTTTTCCAAATGTACTTATTTCTAAAATCTAAGGGTTCATATATTAATTCAATATTATCATTATTTTATTTTTAAAAAATAAATTAGAAAATTGCCTTTAAACTCATATATTTTGACATACAATATACATTCATACACCTATAAATAGATAAATATTTATATTGAAAATACATAAATACAGATATATACATATATGGATGCATAGTTGCATATGCATACTTTTCAATCCTAATACTAACCTTAACACTGACACTACCCAACCCAACCTTATTAGTTTTTTGGGCAGGGTTCAAGCTAACTTAGCCCAAGTTACAGCCCTACTGTAGCATCATTTTGAGGGGAGTCTAGAACCATGTGTATACTAGTTACAGCCACTCCTATATACAAGTCTTTTGCACTTCTTGTGCTTTTCCAATATGGCCATTTCACTTTCATGACTCACATGTGTATCCCAACAACAATTTTACCACCAGTATGCATCAAGAGTTTAATAACAGCTGAAATAACTGAACTGAATGGCTTGTCACTTTGTCTAGTGAACTTAGGTCGATTACTATATTCTCAAATATTTTATTATTAATTATAATTATTTTATCCACTGCTTTGACCAGCATTGGAAAAACAGTTAATTGCATTATACAACTTTATCCTTATGATTGTTTTGAAGATCCATGGGCCACCCAAAGAGCAAGAGACCATCCAAAAAAAGACGAGCAATCTGGGTCAGGTTGGGTACAAGCCAATCCTAACCCATCCCGAGCTGTGGAATCCTCACCTCTTTGGGCTGAGATGGGTTAGTCCAAATGCTCTATTTTCTTTTGCCAAATGTTCGTATTTCCTAAACTCAAGGGTTGAGGTCAATTCAATTTTAGCATTATTATATATGTAAAGGGACATGGTTTTCATGCTTTTGAAAAGTTTTGCCTTAACCTTAAATTATTACCATACATATATGCATATGCATATAATACATAGGTTGTATGGTTGCACATAGCATAAATATTTATATAAATAAATGTACTTAATATAATATTTATACATATAAGTATAAAGAAAAGTAAGTTAAGTCAGGTTCGGGTGAGTCAAGTTGGCCAAGACCCAATTTGAATTTAAGTGGAGTTCATACTTTTCAACTCTAACCCAACGATCCAACACCCAAGTTGAAGCCCGACCTGTAAAAACAAAAAAAAAAAAAAAGAAAAAAAAAGAAGCCAAAAAAATGATGAACGTCAATGAAAAATGTTGTTAACCATTCATCACAAACCTATTTTCATATTACTCGCCTTTAAGAGTGCAACTTGGTTGAGATGGGACTGGGTTTTAAGTCAACCTAGGCTCAACTGTAATACTTGGGCCTTATTTGTTTTTCGGTAAGTTACTTATCCAGTAAATGCATTTACTGGGAAACATTTATCCGGGTAAGTGTATTTATTCATGTTCTTCTATTTCCTAGTTAAATAAAATAATGACCATTTTATCAAAGGGGCATTTTTGTCCCATCCAAGTGTTGGCAACTTTCCCCTAAGTGGGAAAGTTATTTACCCACCTGGAAGATGGTGTTATTTACTTGGGTAAGTGATACCTAAGAAAATAAATTTTCTTTAATCCCCACATAAATCTGAAAAAAGAAACATGGGCTTCTTGGTCAATGGGATTGTGAATCCCATAGCCCACGCTTAAGGTTCCAACACAAACCACCAAATCAAAGGTCAAGCCTGATCAACGAGGCCTAGAGCCTGCTAGAACTATAACTAGACACATTGGGGTTGGGCCCAGGCCTGGGATGAACTCAAGTTGCTCGCTTGGGCTCCAACGAAGCTATAGGGCCCAATGTTTTAAAAAGAGTCATAAGCCTATCTAAATTATTAGATAGGATATTCTATGTATGTATGCATGCATGTCTGTATCAATGTAACCAGGCCGGATTTGAGTTGGGTTAGGTTTGATCTGAGTTGAGTCTAAAGACCAAAAATCCAAACCTAGTATGTGTAAAATTTTGGGTTAGATTGGTCTAGGTTCAGATTGGATCCACCCAAATTGCATCTCTAAGCCTCCTTGCATCATCCAAATTATCCTTGACAGAGAACTTCACAGAGGTTTTTAGAAGATTCATACAGATTGTGATCCCACCAGAAAAGTCCTCAGTTTGAACAACCTGGGTATGTTAATTCAACAGGCAGCCTTACATTTCCTTGCCCATTGCTTGAGGCCTTGATTTTCTTCCTCTCTGAAATGTTTTCCTTCTAGAAGTTTCATACGAATTTGAACTGAAGTGTCCTTCAGGCTTCAACAATGAAACATAATGATGTTTCGGTTTTTCATTTTTTTTAGCTCTATTGAATAAATACTGTTTCCAGCAATTTAATATTTTTGATAATCTAAGTTGAATTACATTAATTCAATTGGAAATTTTCAGTTTGGTAATTTAATCTTTTTGTTCAATTGAGCTAAACATTTTTCAAAAACCCCTTTAAAACCGTTTACATTTCCTTCATTTTTTCTTCAATTTTGGAAAGGTTATGTTGTCATTACCCTTTCACTCAATCAATGTCTTCTTTGTATAACAATTTTTTCGAGCAAAAGATCTTCTTTTTAACTATTTCAAGCTCACCAGACCTGAAGATGTGTGTAGGGGAATTGTTCAAATGTATTGGGAAGTGTTCATCCCCCCCCCCCCCCCCCCCCCCTTGAATTCATAAACGATACAGATGCAGTGAACAAACTTAGCGCACTGTTAGAGAAACAACCAGAGAATATATTGTTGGTTCTGGATGATGTTTGGTCAGGTTTAGTCATTAAGCAGCTTAAACCTGCATTCAATGCAATCAAATACAAGATGCTGATAACATCAAGAATTAAATTAGAAGAGTTCGATTATCCATATGCCTTGGAACTATTGAAAGATGAAGATTCCATGGCACTCTTCCGACACAGCATTCCAGCAAGACCAGAGTGGGCAAAAGGAGAAACTAGATAAAGGTCTCGTAAAGAAGGTACTTTATCCATCCACAACCAACATGGATGCATACCAACTGGACCTGTTCATGGGCTGGGCTTTGAAATCAACTTTACACTGACTTGGGTTAGGGTTTTGGGCTAGTTTTATTAGAATTTTGGTAAAAACCAAGCCTAAGCCTGACCCATGAACAGGTCTAATAGTAACATACTGGCATTTAATATGCAAAAACACAAACAATGCATGGTGTTGTAAGATTTGGATTGGTTCGGACTACAAAATCTGGGAACTAGTGGCTTTTTTGGGTCTCAATTAAATGCCGGCTTTTATGAGTTGAGCAGGCCAGTTGCCTGTTTAATCAGAAATAGGGGTGGAGCCAGGAATTTTTTATAAGGGGGGCCAAAACTTATGGATGGGCCATAGGGGGGCAACCATTGGGTGAAAAGTGAGGGAAATGAGGAAACTTACATAGCAAAATGTATTCAGTGTTTAGATTTCTGGACCATGGGGTGGGTGGGGCATGGCTCCCCGGGGTCCCCCCTATCTTCACCCCTAACTAGAAAAACCGTAATCCATAGAGCATTTGGGTCTTTAGTCCGATCTGAGTCTTAGAACATTGACAATCACATGTACAATAATATTCTATGCCTATCAGTTAAAATTTTAGTAGGTTTTGGCCATATATTTTTCAGATATCATATCTTTTCCATATCATCATAGTCGAACCCTTCACCAATATGTATGTTTGAAAAAAAGGGGTAAATTGCTGATCAACCTCCCCTGTAGTTTCTGGTTGTTGCTGAAACTTCCCCTGAAATTGGTAATTGCAATCACCTCCTTTAAACTTTCTGACATTGCTGCAAGTAGACCCTTCTATTAGAATCCTCTAAAAATAGGCATGAAATATCCAAAATACCCATATAATTAATTACTTTGACCAAAATGTTTATTTTCCAAGTTTTCTCTTATGAATCACTACCCCAAAGCCCAAACCCTTTATCTCTTTTCTGAAATTGATTTAATTTTCAAATTTACCCTTCATATCAATCACTCAAAGGTAACCTTGCAACTTTAGATTCTCTTTTTTTTGTTATTTTTTTCTGTAGAAACCAGCCTAAAATAGTAATTGCATGGGTATTTTGGACATGTATTGTTTTTTTTTTTCTAATTTATGGTCCCTTAATTAAGTAATAATGGACTAATTGTGCTTGATGGAATTATGCTACAGATAGTGAGAGGTTGCAAGGGATTCCCACTGGCTCTTGAGGTGATTGCTGGCTCTTTGAAAGGAATTCCTGATCAACGGAAACGGCAAAGAGTAGAGAAGATATTGTCGACTGGTTGCTCCGAATCAATTTAAGATGTTCATAATGATCTGAGAGATTGTTTGGCAACGAGTTTAGATTCCCTGGATGATACCCTCCTTGATCTTGCCAACAGAATCTTGTTAATCTGGTTGAAAGTGAAAGGTATATACATGAATCCACCCCTAATTTGTATGCATTATTTTATGTTTAAGGGTGCTATATTAATTTCCATTGCATGAGGTCTCTAATTTTCCTTTAGGTTGTTTTTGGTTGCAGTGCAAATAATTTGCACCAGTATAAATGCATAGAAGTGTAAATGAAAAAAAAAAATACAAATTCTTGTTTATTTTCGTTTTAGATTTTTCTTTATTCTGCTTCATGTCTTAATTTACTTCATTTATACTACAATCAAACAAAATAAAAATAAGTCAGAATTTACACCCAAATCATTTGCATTGACATGGTTTTGCATTGGTGCAAATTTATTTGCATTGCAACCAAACACAGCCTTGTCTCAGTGTGTTTGCGGTGTGAATTTCATATGTAAATGTTGTGGTCTTTCTTTTCTTTCTTCTATAAATATTTTGCTCTTTATCTTTAAACAATATTTAAATGCATGGGAGTGTAAATAGCTAGGTTGAGTGTAAATTTTGCTTCACTTTTGACTTTGTCTTAATTGTTTGTGAGAAGGAAAATGTGGTCCACACCTTATATGAGAGAGTGCAGGTGGGAGGATTGAGGTAGGAAACCGGGGTAAATTTTGCATCACTTTTTGGAAAACAAAATTTGTATAGACTACCAATTGGTGCAGATGAGACAAAAAGTATAAATTTTATATCAGGGAAGAGTAAATCATAGTTACAAACAAACAGATGCAAAAGTGAATCAAGTGCAAAATTTTTATCTGCAGGGTTCAGTTTGCACTGCAAACAAACAAAGCCTTATTTTTTTAATTAAGAACTTAATTATTATTGTGATCTGGATCTGGAAAAATAATTACTGATTACTTCATTGGGATCAACCTTTTCCTTGAATCATTTACACCTTTATCAGGAAAGATGCAGGGGTTGGAAACTTAAATCAACTATTCGTTATCCAGCATGATCTGCTCAGAGAATTGGCTATTTATCAAAGCCAGAAACAGCAAAACATACGTCAGATTCTGAGGCTATAATGGACAAAAGAGAAAACGACCTACCCGAGAAGTGGAGGAAAGAAAAACACCAAAGCTTCAATGCCCGCACTGTCTCTATCCTTACAGGTTTCCCATATTTGTTCTTGTAAACCAAAGTTTTGTTTTCCAATAATCTTTTTCTTCAACTCATCACCATGAAAAACTGTTGTCTCGCAGGTGAAACGAGCCCCTCAGAATGGTCTGATATCCAATTCCCAGAAGCTGAGGTTCTGATTCTAGACTTCTATTCAATGAACTACACGTTACCCCAGTTCATAGAAAAGATGGTGAAGCTTGAGATTCTGATCATTGTAAACCGTGGAAACAAACAAGCCAAACTCACTGGATTGTTGCAACTTAGTAACCTAACCAAATTTAAGAAAATCAGGTTAGAGAAGATTGCAGTTCCTTCACTAAACAGCATCACAGTGCCACTGAAGAGTTTAGAGAAGATATCGTTAATAATGTGTGGGGTTAGCGAAGCCTTCACAAATTGCAACGTCAAGATCCCTAATGCGTTCTCAGATCTCAGAGAACTTGACATGGGCTACTGCCATGATCTGGTGAATTTGCCCCCAGGAATCGGCCATTCAGTCCATTTACAGAAGCTGAGCATCACCAACTGTCAAAATTTATCTGCATTACCTGGAGAAACCGGACGTTTGAAGGATTTGGAGATGCTGAGGCTGCATGCATGTTCAAGACTGAGAGAGCTACCGGGCTCCATCAGAGAGCTCCAAAAGTTGAAGTTCCTTGATCTATCTTGCTGTGTTGATATGACGAGATTACTCAAGAGTTGGGTGAGCTACGTGGTTTAATGAAGCTCGACTTGAGAAGATGCTCACATAAGATGAAATTGCCAGAATCGGTCAAGAAACTTGTGCAGCTAGAGAAAATGATTTGTGATGATGAGACATCTACCATATGGGAACATCTCAAACTACGCCATCTCCCGCAGCTCAACATAGATGTGCGTAGTGAGCAGAACAACAGCTTGGCTTGGCTTGGGCTGGGATTGAACTAAGGCAACCATAGTCTTCTTAATTCTTAAGGTGGATTTCTTCAAGATGCAGCAAAAAACACCACAGCTTCAGGTATGTGTTTCTGTACTACATCCTTTAGAAGAGGGTGAGGAATGTAAAAGTAAAAGTTGTTTTGGAGAGTTGGATTTGGGCATCGAGTAGTTTTAAATTAGGTTCGACTATGATACTGAAAAGATATGATATCTGAAAATTTTCTGATCAATCAAATAGAATCATAAATGTAATGTTGTAGTCAATTAGGTGTTATTTATCGAAATTATGGGTGAGTTTTGATTGGTCAAAACTCTTCCCATGCCAAATCTTTTCCACATTATAGATTCTCCCTTTTAAACTTTTATGTATTGTCTTATTTCTGTTGTTGTTGTTTATTGAAAATATATGCCATTCTCGGTATTTGAACTTTTGAAACTGAGGCTCGGTTTGTTTGCATTAATTGCAAATTTCATTTGACTTTGTTGTATTTTGTTTTATATAAGATTTTACATTTTACACTTCTAAACTGTGCTAAAAAAGAAAAATATTTGTTTACGAGTGAGTTAGGAAGCAAGATATAACCTCTGTTTTTATTTAGACCGGAGTGATGTATTGGATATGGATTTAACCTCTGTCATTATTTATTTATTATTTTTAAATCTTCTCTTTATATAAAGTGTCTTCCCTCGTTGCCAAACCACGTGTTTGTCGCACCAAGTAATGGCCCCTTCTCTCTGGATCTACTGGGAAGTGCTGGGGCTTCTTCAGACGTAAAACAGCATAATGGACGACTAAGGTTTCAAATATGTTATCTCCTATCATTCAATTTTCAATTATAATAGCTCTATCATCATCTCAACTAGGGGTGGTAATTTTTTACCTAATTCGTTGAACCCACTCAATTCATCCGGTATCTAACCTATTCAACTTGTCCATTTATTTTAATTTAAATGGATTGGATCGGGTTGGGTTGTGGATAATAATTCGGCTAACCACTAAAAGGTTCAAGTATGAATTTTTTAGTTTTTTTTTCTTCGTTTGAGTGAAATTATTTATAATTAATGTATTAATTTTCTATTAATTATTGATTAAAATTAATTTTGTCTCGAATCAACATAATTCACCCAAATCGACATAAATCCAAATCAACTCAACCTGAACCCGGACCAGTCTGGATCAGTTCAGCCCAGTCTAAATAAGAACAGACCCAATCACTTAGGTTCGATTTGTTTGGGTCGGTCAGCCCAGCCCAATCCAAACTAGGGCAATCTGGACGGACTGGCCCGGCCCAGATCCAACCCGACCCGACCCGAAGCAACCTAGCCTGCTTGCTCTAACACAATCTCGAATCGGTCGACCCATACCGAATATGTACAACCTGACCCAAATTTAGATCGACCTGACCTACTTCCCTTGACCCACTTCGGACCAATCAGTTTGGTCCAAACCTGTGCACAACCCGATATGGGCTGGTCTGAGTCAATTCACCATTGACTGAATTGGTCCGATTGGATTGATCCAAATCCAAACAGCTCAACCACTCTTGACGTGATTAGCTCGAAGACAAATCTAGTTAGATAGTTCAAGTTAGTCTAACCGATTTGAACCTAAGTGGCTCGATCAAACCCAAAACCCAAACATAGTCAAATAGCTTCACCACTTGTGTAAAAATAATATGCATATAATGTGAGTTGAACTTTCACCACTTGTGTAAATAATAACTACTATTACCACCAAGCTATGACCAATTTATTTATCAAGAGTTAGTTTTTAGTTTTAATTACATAAATATAAGATTAATGGATTTGGGCGGGTTGAATTGGGTCAAGGTGGTTTTGGATTGAATTCAACCCATTTAATTTTAGGGTAAAATACAAAAACCTCCCCTGAAATTTCTGACAATCATAAAAACCTCCCCTATAGTTTCATTTTAACAAATACCTCCCTTGAACTTTTGATAAACTCAACAAAAACCTCCCTTTCATCACTATCCCAAACGAATGTTAGATTGTTAGATTGATGCACCAGTTTTTTTCCAAATACCCACTATACCCTTTTATAAATTATTTTACATACAAAATTACTGAAATAACCCCATTTTAACTCAACAAAAACCTCTTTTAACAACCATTTCAGTAATTTTACAAACAAAATTACTGAAATATGTTTTTTTGTTGAGTTAAAATGAGATTATTTCAATAATTTTGTATGTAAAATAATTTATAAAAGGGTAGAATGGATATTTAGAAAAAACCAGTTCATCAATCTAACGTTTTCCGTCTGGGACAGTGATGGAATGGAGGTTTTTGTTGAGTTTCTCAAAAGTTCAGGGGAAGTATTTGTTAAAATGAAACTATAGGGAAGGTTTTTATGATTGTCAGAAACTTCATGGGAGATTTTTGTATTTTACCCTTAATTTTATATAGTTGGGTCATTAATGGATTGGCAGGTTAGATGGATTGGGTTGAAGCTTAACCCAAACCAAACCCAATCCAACCTGCCCAATTGCCACCGCTAATCCCAACCATGAAAAAATAAAATTAAATAAGAACAGCCCCCCATAACTAAAATCATGCCATATTTACTGATATTTCATTTGTCCACTGAAGCTTTTGAAGTTGTTGATATGAGAAGAAGCGGAAGAGGTGAAGTATATGGGCTTCACCACATTGGAAAAATCACTCCTTGGTCTAGATCCTGACCCCTAACCCTTGCCCTACTCCTCTGCATCTAGGCACACCCATCTCTTAAATTCTCCCATCGTTTAAATGATAGACCTTCCTTTAAAAGATGTGATGTACCCAATATAGATAGAATTCTAAGGCTGTGCTTGGTTGTGTTAATTTGGTTGCAATGCAAAATAAATTTGCACTGATGCAAAACTATGGCAATATAAATGATTTGAGTGTAAATTCTTACCTATTTTTGTTAGCTTATTTTGTTTGATTGCAATACAAATGAAATAAATTAAGATATGAAATAGAATAAAGTAAAACCTTTCTAAAACAAAACTAAACAAGAATTTGTATTTTTTTTTCATTTACACTCCCATGCATTTATATTAGTGTAAATAAAATTGCACTGTAACCAAACACAGCCTAAATAAAATAACAATCTTTTGTGCCCCCCACCCCCTCCCTCCCCCCAAAATCAGGAGGGAGGAAACGATAATCTCAGAGGTTAGCAGCAGTATGTAATACTTTGAATGCAGGAAATCATAGGAGAGGATGACCAAAGATAGTCCTCGCTCGTTAGCTTAAGTTTAAACCGACGAATTACAACCTGATAAACTTTGGCGTACGAGAGTCTCCAATCCCGATCCTCTATCATCCTGTGAATAAGAGTTGATCTAAGAAACAGAACACTAGTTTGCGTTGCATGCGTTGTCTGAGCAAATAAGGCCGAGCTGGTAATTGATCTTCTTGCAGTAGTCAGGCAAAACATAAAACACACACAGAGAAATTACATGCCAGAGATGGAACAAAACATAAAACACTACCAAGAGAGGGTCTCTGTAATCTCCGCAAGAAAGAAAGATGAACACTAGAAGAAAATAAGAACAATGAAAACATGAAAACCATACGCGATCGATCAACATGAGAAATACTGTTAGAAAGAAGAAAGACAGAAGCTATGGCAGAAAAACAGGGCTTGATTCATACTACTGCTGGTCATCAGTGATACAACAGCTGAGTTATATTTTCCTTGACTTCTTGAATAATCTGCTCCTTCACTCTGCCTTTCCTGCCCTTCACCACGTTGCGAAGATTAGTATCCTTGGAATAATTGCCCATCTGAACTACCCTTTCCCACTCCACCTGCCTTCGTTCTCTGTCGCCGTTACCGCCGGCGTTCACTTCATGTCCGGCATCGCTCATTTTCACCCTCTTGAGAACTCTGTGCCAGTCAAACTCCTCGTCCAGCAAAGAGTTGTGACCTGCCTGAATGAGAGTAAGAGAGCTCAACAGGTCAACTTAAAAAGAGAAAAAAAAAATAATAATAATAATAAAATTATTGCCGACCAGGTGGATATATAAGAAACTGTTGGCGTTGGTGCGTTGGGCCGAGGCGAGTTCCCAACTACTGCAGCATTCCCCTGCGAATGGCCAATGAAAAATGGGCACGTCAGCATTGGAGTAAAAAATCATTTCACGTGATTTTCTGATTTTATTCGATTGGTGACGTTTCCTGTTTTCATTGGTGAGTCGCAGGAAGTGCTGCGACCGTAGGGCCCCCGTGTGATGTAATGTCATATCTGCGGTTGATGTCATCAAAATTCACACAATTCACGTGTTTATTACACTAAAATAATTAAGAAATAAGATAAAGATGTATTTATCCAACTCTCCGGGATTGAAAAATGTTAAATCGTGCAATAGAGGCTGTCCGTTTGGAATCTAATGATTTCTTCTTTCTATATAGGATAGGTGATGAACTAGATGGACAAACAGGATTCTTTTTCATGGATTTCAAATTTCACACGTAACTGATTGGGGGAAAGGAATCTGGAATCCACGGTTCTGCATGCCTTAACGCCCAAGTTTCTGCTTTTAAATCATCCTCAAACTCACTTATATCACTCAACTAAAATTAGAGAAGTGGCAAGGCCAAAGGGGTGGATTCGAGCTGAGCCGAGTCGAATAGTATGAGGCTCGAGCTCGGCTCGCCAAGGTAGGACAAGGCTTGAGCTCAAGTTTGAGCTCGGTTTGAACTAGAACCTTGAGCTCGAGTTCAATTTGAAAAAAAAATGTTTTATAAAAATAAAAAATTATATATAAAAATATTTTTTATTTAATATTTAAAAAATTAAGAATTATAATATTTTTATTTGATATTTAAAAAATTAAGAATTCTATTAGGCTCGAACTCGGCTCGTTTATTAATCGAGCCTGTAAATTGGTCTCGAACTCAATTCGAAGCTTGGATGAAACCGAGCCGAGCCATGTTCGAGTAGCTCGTGAAGAGCTCGGCTCGTGGCCACCCCTAAGACTGAATGTGGGATGGAAGCCAAGAGGAAGTGTGGGTCAATCTCTGCACTAATGCCAGGAAAGAGAAAACCGGTGAAGAAGATGATGTTCGATTATCTAGTGAAAGCTATTGCTTCTCTGCTCCCATCCTCCCTGTCATCAATGTTGAACTAAATTATACTTTGTATTTAGACTGAGATGTTTGAATTATTTCTATATTCTTCCTTTTGTGTTTACTTTTTTTGTATTTGGGTGTGAGATTTCAGATTGGTTATAGTCATGTATGTCCACATTTAATTTTTGATTCATTCATTTCTTCAATTTGTATCTACCTTAAATGATTTAATATAATTAACCATGTAAATTAAAATTTGTTTTCTTTTTTTCCTTTTACCAAATTCTATATGATTGACCGAAGGTGAATGCAAATTAATATCTTAAATATTGGATTTAATGAGAGGGAATTTAATGCATTGAATATCTTAAAATGACATATTTTCAATTCATTTAATATCAACAACCAATTATCCTATTTTCCCTCATTTTTTATCAATAAATTTAAATATAGAGGTATAAATTTTGTATATTCCAGAAATATTCTTAAGACTATTCGTGCCTTTTAAAGTAGTATAGATTTGTTAGTAATTAGGTGAGTGCATCAATCAATTTCAAATGGACCATAGATGGACCAAAAAGAGATCTATGAATAGTCGGTACCAGACAACCAGGCCAGTAGAAGCATTGGATGTATATATCAAGAAATAAATAAACGAGGTAAAAGAAATGCATCTCATTCTTTGGCTTTTCTTTGAATTCAGTGGTGCTCCCATCGCGTTGATTGTCGAAAATTGATGGAAAAAATCCTTCAACCGATGTAAAACAATGTGGGTCTGCAAATCTTGATCAATCAATCCAAACCTCTCTCTTTCTCTGTCGGTATATATCCTAGCTACCGGCACAACTGATGATTCCAGTTTGTTGTTTCTTCTCAATCACGGTTTCATGCAGTGAGTCAATGCTAACCGATCAGCTGTTTCTTCTCGCTTGCATCATCCTCTAGGGATGGCAATTTTCTCCATCCCCAACATGGACCTAACTTCCCTGACGGAGATGGGAATTATTTTGGTGGGGCGGGGGCGGGGATGGGGATTGAGGTCCCTGCCCCACCCCAACCTCAATTATATATATATATATATATATATATCAAATGTTATTTATATTATTTATATTATATATCAAAATATATTTAAAATACTATTTATAATTTAAATTTTTTATTTATTTTAAGTAAATTTAGTTAAAAAATACTATTATCTGAAAACATTTCGGGGATTCAGGTCCCACGGGGAACCCATCCCCATCGAGGATCAGGGATGGAGGACAAAAGATTGAGGACAAGGATAGGGGGTTAATTTCAGAATTGGGGCCGGGGACAGGGAATATTACGGTTCATTTAGCGAGGGCTTCAGCTTTGACTGAACAACTAAACCACTATAAACTACTAAAACCAATTTGATTGGGAAGTTGATTCTTTTGGCTGAATGATAGCTTATTTGAGCTTTCCGGATTTTTCATCAAATATAGTTTCACACTTTTTTTTTATACAAAGGGAAAAAAAACTAGGGAAGGAGAACCCAACATTCCCTACTCCATATGTCCATAGCAAGGTTTTTTAAATTGGACCATACAGGGAACCATTCTGAGGACTGGTTTCCGGGTCAAACAATCTGACCTTCTGATCCAAATGGGTCCATTCTAACAAAAAAATTAAAAACTAAAAAACAAAAAGGCCAAAAACCATTGTTCGGGTCGATGGTTCAACAGTTTGACTGCCCAGATAGGCAGTTCGCTGACCAAAGCAACATTTTTTTGCCAAATAGCGGTTTGGGGTGAAACGAAACCACCTAGGTGACTGGTTCCCAGTTTTTCTGGTTTGACCATCCTGTCCAGTTCAGTGTTGAAAACACTGGTCAATAGAACAGCAAGAGCCCATATGTGACTTCCTACAAGTTCCAAAGAGGAGTGACCCTACTTTTCCAGCCAATCAACAACTTGATTTTACTCCCTCCAAATGTGAGAGTAGGCAATGTAGATGAAACTGTCGATCTTAATTCTAATGCATTCTTACTTTAGCTTCGCATGCTTTTTTAGCAAATAAAATGCACTTTCCATTTGATTGTCACAAATAAAATGCACTTTCCATTTGGTTGTCAAGCAATAAAAAATTTACTTTCATACGTGATTGACTATTTACCAAAAAATTTCTTAATGATTTATTTCTTAAATAATAGCTGAGCTAGTGGAGGGGCCCTGCTTGGCAGGGGCTAGAATGGAATCGTTGACCCATTGACCTGTTGACTTAGTCTCTGGCCAAAATCTATTGAATCGGCCAACGATTCGTTCAATGGTTTTTGGCCATTTTTTATTTTTTTAACTGGGAACCGTCCAGGCAACCAGTTCCATTTTATCCTAATCTCAGTCCCTGGCCAAAAATTGTTGAATCGGTCAATGACCCATTGACCCAAAAACCGGTGGCCAGAACGGTTCCATTTTCAGGTCGTATGAGTTATATGCTCGAATGACATAACATCATGGTTTTTAAAACCATCCTAGAGAATGACCCATTGACCCGAAAACCAGTGGCCATAATGGTTCCATTTTCAGGTCGTATGAGTTACATGTTCGAACAACATAACATCATGGTTTTTAAAACCAACCTAGAGACCGAACTGGTCAGGGGTCCGGTTACCGGGTCGAACGATCTGACCATTCAGCCCGTTCTGACAAAAAAACAAAAAATAAATAAATAAATGGTCAAAACCATTCGAACGGTTCGATATCTAGTTATTAACAATATTTATAATAACTATTATATATTTATATAATTAGATAATTATATATATCTAATTATATCTATTAATAGGAAATAGGTTGCTCTCACGTGAAAATTTACTCACACAAATAGATTCCATTTCCTGCACGAAAAGATCCTTAATTACTGAACTAGCTATAAATACTTGGGGGCCATTTGATTAACAGGAATAAAGGTCTGAAATTGGAATCGGGATGGCCCAACCATTTGGTTGGATGAAATTGGAATCAGATTTCCATTTTTGTTGGATTCCCTTCCGGGAATAAGAATCCATTTCATCCAATTTTGATTTCGATTCTAAAAGATTTCGATTTTAATTCCAACAAATGTATCATTAATTTATTCCTATATACTGTGGGTTGATAGACAACATACCAGAAAGAAATTTCAATTCAGCTAATTTAGAGGTTAAATTTGTTACGGAATAAGTCTTTATTTTTTCACTAAAAAAAATGTTATTTTCAAAACCTTCCAGTACAGAACTTTTCAACATAGATCGCCTGTGATAGGCATGATTTTGTCTCCCCTATAATTACGAATGTATTACTTTCTAATTTTATTGAGGGCACAGTTTTATTTGTTATCAGAATTTCATTTACACCAGTGTAAATGCAGAAATGTACAAATGGGCTGAGAATTTTACTTCAGATTTCACTTTGTATAGTTTGATAGTAAGAAACAAGGTTTTTAAAACTAGATCGGATAGGACACTGTTCTGAGTCCAGTTATTGGGTCAAATGGCCTGGTCCAATCTGAATTGATGGCCCGTTTTAACAAAAAAAAATAAAAAAAAATAAAAAATGACCAAAAAATATTATAAGATTTGATGGTTTAGTTGCCTACCATATTAATGATTTTTGACAAAAAAGTGATTTTTAGGTAAAACGAACCGATCAAGTGACCTATTTCTAGTTTTTCTAGTTTGACCATCCAGTCCAGTCTAGTTTTGAAAATCATGGTAAGAAATAATATAGGAAGTAAAATATTGAGATCCCCACTTTATATGAAAAAGAATGTAATAAGGATGAAGATTATTTGTTTAAAGGGAGTAAGAGTTGTAGGCAAAACGACATTATCCCCACTTTATAATTTATATATGAAAAAGAATGAAAGCAAGATGAAGGTAATTTGTTTAAAGGGAGTTAAGTATAAGAGTTGTAGGCAAAACGACATTATCCCCACTTTATACCAAAGAAAAGAAAATCAACGTGGGAAGAGTGTAAACACAAATTTGTTCAGTACAAATTAAAAAATGCAAATACAATTTTTTGTATTTACACACTTTGGTTGCTTTGTATGTGATGTAAATATTTATCATGGAGTTTAACACCGATTGATTTAAAATTGTGAACGATGTAACCATTTCCGGTCACGTATCATTTTTTTGTGATGTGTCAATTTTTTGGCTGAGTACCTCATCATCTTGTCTGCTCCCAAGTGGCCTGTGACTCAGAGGCTGAAGTGGAACTCCCTGGTGGCGAGCTACCTAGTGGCGAATTGCCTGGTGCCAAGCTGCCTGGTGGTGAGCTAATTGGTGGCGAACTGCCTGGTGGTGAACTACCTTGATGAGTTGCTTGGAGGTGAGCTACTTTGATGAGCTGCCTGGTAGTGAGCTACCTTAATGAGCTGCCTGGTGGTGAGCTTTATTGCTCTTTTAGAGGCCTGCAAGGAACCAAATGTTAGAGGACCCAGGGTGGCTAACCCGGCGAGGTCACTCCGATGCCTAAGTTAGCACTTAGTGGAGAGCTGAGAATGATACTAGAGAATGAGAAAGCTAAAGAGCAGAGGTTACCCATCATCCTTTCACCCCTAGGGGTGAGGTCATTATATACTGGAGTCTTTGTGGGTTAGGTGGAGTAGTTCCTAGATTCCCGCTGTGAAGGGACCTGCTTTCGTGTTAGGTGGGGATAAAGCCACCAACTGGTAAGGTTGCCCATTTTTGCCTTGACTTGGGAAGTGGGTGAGTTAATATAGCCGTTACAAGTCACAATCCCGTAAAATGCGGGGTACGGTGGTGAGATCCTCGGGGTTGTCAGGTTGGCGCCTGTCAGGCCGCCAGCTCGTGCCAGGGCCAGGCTGCCAGCTCGTGCCAGGGCCAGGTCACGTATGTGCTAGGCCGCACCTGTGCCAGGCTACGCCTGGTGGGACACCATCAACTTAGCAAAGGCAAGTTGTTGCCAAAGTGGTCCCGGGTGTCACCTATTTGTTATGAGATGTCAGGTGTCATAATGTCATTAGAGGGCCAAATCTGCCCTCATCATAAAGTAAAAAGTGTAATTATCAATGTTAAACTCTATCATGTTCATCCGAATGCCTATAAAAACAGACCGGAGTGTTTAATTACACCATTTCGTATTTACAGTGCAAAAATAAGACAAAAGGTGCAAATTTTACAGCAGGTAGGATTTTTTTTTTTGATACAAGGTAAGAGTATAAATCATATCACCAAATAAATAGATCAAGGTTTTTAAAACTAACCTGGACAATGAAACAGTCAAGGGTCTAGTTCCTGGGTCAAACGGTCTGACCGTTCAAACCGAATAGATGATCCATCCTAACAAAAAAATAAAAACCAACCAAACAGTTGAAGGTTCGACCACCTGGGTCAGCAATTTTTTACCAAATCAATGGTTTTGGGGGAAATAATGGTTCTGTGGTAAAATGAAACCGATCACCTGACCAGTTCCCAGTATTTCTGGTCCAACCGTCCAGTTTGGTCCGATTTTGAAAACCATGAAATAGATACAAAAGTTGAACCAGTGCAAAATTTCTATCTTGGTGAAAGTAATCAATCATGTCAAAAGGATGAAGGATGAACTTGCTGACGTGTCTATTAAGTCAACTTTTTTCTTGGACCCAGTTCAGCGGTTCTAAAATCCCTATGCACCTGGTTCGACTGTTATCCAAGGCAAAGGGAACTACTCCTCACAGAGCACGCCTCACATCCACATCCCCTGTATTGTGTACATCTTCACATGAATAATAAATACAAGTATGAGAAATATACCCGATGTACGGCTAAGACACGCTGTGAGATCGATGTGAAAGACGCTATGTGAGAAGCAGTTCCGGACTTTTATCCAAGTTTACTTTATTTAAGTGTAGATATATAACTAAATACAATGATAGAAAGATGGAACCACATGGTCTAATCACAGACTATCACTAGCAGCGATGATGGTGGTGGTGGAAAAAATGGAAAAAGGATTTTTCTCCTTTGCTGAAATGTGTTTACTTCCGCTTTTTTTAAGGTAGATGTCTTTATTTTGTTAACAATCTTTGAATGTTGAAGGAGTAAAAGTAAATTTTATGGTGATGAATAGGGATTACCGTTTTCAGCGGTCGGAAAATTCCAAATTTGGGCTTAGGTTTTGTATTCAAACCCGGACTCGACCCGACCCGATTGTATTTGGGTCCCACGGTAGAAGTGTAGAACCACTTTTTTTTTTTTTTATACAAAATCCTTAGAGCTGAAACAGAGAGACACCATGCAGAGGTCTCCTCCATCTTTAATTCCTTCGCGGCTAAGCTTTCTTTCTTTATAATTCTTTTGTTTGTTTCTCAATTGCTATATCCTAGTATAAACAACCCCACACACGCTTCACTCCATTCTAGCTGTAATCAAAAGTAGCCAGATTTTCTTTCTTGAATAGACTGAGAGGCAGAGAGGGTGAGCGAGCTAGAAATGTGGTGCAACGCTTGTGTACAAGCTGTACAGGACGAGGCTGGGATCGTCGAGTGGCCAAAGGTGGTGGTGGTGGTGTTGGTGCAATTCAAGAAGAACGAGTCGTTACTGCCAAGAAGGAGATCTGTGAAGAAAATGATGTTGGATTTCATAGTCGAGTCCATTGCTTCTCTCACTCGTAGTCAATCTTGAGTTGAATGGGCTACCATTACTGCAATGAGTTTAGATGTAACTGAATGATGATCCTCTGTTGTGTAGTGTTCTTTTCATCTCTTTTTGTTCTTTTCTTGAATTTGTCTAAGTAGTTTAGAGCTTAGCCCTATTAATTGAATGTATCAAAACAAATAGAAAAGGCAAAAAGGACAAACAAACTTCAGAAATGAAATAATTGTCCGTAGCGTCATCACTCATCCCTCGTTGCTTTGAACCTTCTTTTGTCCCCGAAAAGAGTAGCATTGGAATCCGGCAAAAAAAAAACTTCGGAAAAGTACAGACAGGCCCAATTCAGATTTCTGAATTTCACTACAAACCTATAAATACTTAAAATGTCAAAAACCCCTCGTCTGTGAATTGACATCAATTCCAAGTTGATACCTACCTTAATTGTACTTTGGGTCTAAAAATTCTGACCCTGGGCTGGACCATCATTCTCCTAAAGAACTTTTGGTGGTTCGATATAAAAAAAATGACACCAAGCTTGAATCTGGTGACACCAGAACTAGACCGATGGAGCTTTTTATTCCTTCATTCAGACGTGACTGAGCCACCAGCCGGTTTTCTTTCTGGTCCCTTGGATTCTTCCCTCCTCCCAGCAAGGCACCTTGACCCGCTGGCTTACTTTTAGCCAACAATAGCAATAACAATCCTGCCTGAATTCTGAGAATCTGAACGATGTTCTATATTTTTCTCTATTTCCATATCCCCGGATACTCAGACCGACCGGTGACCGGCAAATACCAATAAAGTGGCCAATTTGAGAATTAGGGGTTGCTCTAGTGGACCATGGAAATGGAGATGGCCAGATAACCCTCTATTCTTGACTTGCTTGGGGTCACAATGATAGAGCACATAAAAGTATATAACAATAAACACAAATACCCGGTCAGACCAAGTTTAAAACCGGACATGGTTGCGGCATAAAAGACCGGTTCAATCCATATGGGCCGGGCTGTCTTTTGCCACTAAATCCAATTGAGGAAGAGAGGTAGAGCTAAGGGCTCTCTCCTTGGGCTTGAAACCTTACCCTTATGGCTACAAACACAATCCAATTGTTTGAATTTGATCCGATTATAAACATGGATCCACAACTATCCACTCTAATTATATTCGATTTAGTTTAAATATATATGTACATAATAAATATTTAAAATTTATATTTTATGTATCAGTAAATTGTTTTAAATATCGTGTTTTTGTTAAATTTCATATAAGTTATTTTTTATTCATTTTGTTAAAAATAATATTAAAGTCAATTTTAATTCATTTTATTAATAATATGGATATGGACATGATATGCCTACGGTCCTTTTCAATCCCGATGGATAACATCAGACCCAAATTCAAATTAGAATAAATTACAAAACCCCCTTTTACTATGGTTAGTGACAAAGATCCACATGTACTTTAATTTAGGACAAAAACTCCCCTGAACTTTAGCCGTTAAACAAAGACCTGCCTCCATTAGCATTCTGTTAGTTTGACTCCAAAAAAGATTCTCATCCGGCTGTTTAAAATTTTGTAAATGTCTAAACTATTCTTTTCTTTAATTTATGAAATCAACTTGTTTTACACTTTGCACAGTTCATTGTCTTTTCCACTGAAGTAAACTGAGATGGCTTTTGCACTTCTTCATTGTCTTCTCCATAGTACCAACAAAAAAAAAATCAAATCTTTTTGGATGAAGCAAACAAGAAAAGAAAGTTGATAAGGAGAAAAGGAAATGAAAGAAATTTTATTCTCATAGAAATACTTGAATTGTCTTTACAGGAGGATGTCATTTGATACAATTCAAAGAAACAAGCATGGTTTATTGTCTTTTCGTTAGCAAGAGATGTGCCCAGTTAAATCGAAACTATAATTTATAAAGGGAAAATTCCCGATTAATACCCTGTGTACTTTAGGCCTAGTGCCACTTTGGTCCCTGAACTTTAAAATGTGACAATGCAGTACCCAAACTTTTAAAACATGGCAATCTAGTACCTGTTGTTAACTAGTTGTTAACCATCTGTTAAGTGGCATTTAAAAAAGACACAAATGCCCTTTGAATGTCAGTTAATTTTCTTTATCAACCATTCAAGCATTGACCAAAAATTAACAGTCTCAAATTCTTGCCTCTTCTACTCAAAAAAGTTGGGGTCACTAGAATGCCCACTCAAACCCAAACGTGATCCCAACTTTCTTGAATGGAAAAGGCAAAGATTTGGGACTGTTAGTTTTTTGTCAGCGTTTAGATGGTTGACAAAAAAAAATTAAATAACACTTAAAGGGCATTTGTGTCTTTTTCGAATACCACTTAACGACTGGTTAACAGCTAGTTAATGGTAGGTACTGGATTGTCACATTTTAAAAGTTTGAGTATTGAATTGTCACATTTTAAAGTTGGGGACCAAAGCGACACTAGGCCCAAATTACAGGTACTGGTCAGAAATTTTCCCATTTATAAACAATGGGACTAGTTAATCAAATACAAGCAGGGTTTATTGTCTTGATTCAAATTGCACTGCACTACTCCTTCCACTAAAATCCTAGCATCCACCTCCTTTCTTCCTCCCGGTTCTCTCAATCCCCATCTGCTCCGGTGAGAGAATTGGTATAAGCTTGACAAAAGTTATGGCCTGTTCATTTCCTCTTAACTCTTATCTCTTAAGTGGAATCTTTTAACTTTAAGAGAAAAATGGTTGTTTGTTTCCTCTTATCTCTTATCTCTTAAAGTGCAATCATACAAGTTTTTGTTTTCTAATGATACCCCTAAAAGAGATAAACAAAAACTCTCATATACGGGGGTCAAAATAGACATCTGATACTTTTCAGAATTCGGAATTCAGAGTTCAGAACAATATTCTCTACATTCTGTAATTATTGCACTTTCAAATGTTAGAATTTAGAGCAAACGAACAGGCCCTTAGATTCTATAACCTCTAGTGAGATCTTTTCATATTCTATCTGAAATCCTTGAATCATTAATGTATTAAGGCCTCTCGTTTCTCGAGGAATCTTCGAAGCAGTGTTAATTCTTCAAGCTCCATTTGGTTTGTGAGAAGATTTGGGTGGGATGGGAAAAGATGGGATGGGATGGGAAAGTGTAAAAATTTACACTTCTATTGTTTGGTTTTATATATGGGAAAATCATTGTTCATCATCTCCTACCTTCGGACAAGGCCGCCGGAGACAGTAGTTCAGATTAACAGGTAGCACTATTCATCATCTCCCTCCATCCTCTTCTCCATTTGTTAGTCCTCTATCGAACGTCTCTGTCGGCAGCGAGGGAAGAAGTACACCAGAGTACCAGAGCCGTTGGTGAAACAACAAGATAGAGGCTTGAACTATCTACAGCAGTTCGTTAGTCCTTTGTCGAACGTCTCTGCTGCTACAACTAGTTGTAGCAACAAGAGAGAGGCTTGAAGTGCAGTTTGGGAAATCCGAGCTCACCACCCTCCATCGGACTCTATGTTTGTTGTCGGGTTGAAGACAATGAAAACCTCCCTTTAGCATAATCCCTCTTTCTCTCTCTAATCGTCTCTTCTCTCACCCAAATTGAGAGACCCTAACCTCTACTTGAGAGTCTCTCTCTACTCCCAACACAGCCTTTCAAAGGGAAACCACTAGAGCCCTCCCCCTCTTATGGTCTCTCTCTAGACTTTCCCCTTTCTATCACAGTCTCTCGACACACACACACTCTCTCTCTCAGACTTCTTCCCTCTCTTTCTCGGTTCTCTCTCTCCTCAGTTTGATGGTAACAGTGCTTTCTCCACTTTTTCCATCGGGGTCGCACGGTTTTGGTGTGACCCCAAATCTACCATTTTGGGATCTCACATCCCACATTTTTCTCATCCCATCCCTCTATTTCCCTCAAAACAAATGAGAGAAAAAGGAATATTTTTGGAATATTCCCATTTTCTCATCCCATCCCACAAACCAAATAGAGCCTTCAAGATTTTTTATCCATTGGAAAGAATCATCATGAGGAGTTCTTGTTTTTTTTTGGAAGGTAAATATATTATATTAACAAAAAGAGACTGAAATACAATCATCAACCCTGGGTATCCCATGGAGGTAATTGTTACTAACAAAAAAAGGAGATGGATGAGTTTTAGCCAGCTGGGATACCGCATGGGTAGTAGAGTTATATTTCCTACTTATGTACATAAATTTAACCAAGTTTAAGTTTTGTAGTAACAAAACAGACTGCAAAAACAACTAATGACTAGACCAAGGATAATTCTTTCGATCGTTGAACGTGCTTATCAAACACTGTGATCAACACAAATATACACTTCATCAAATCTCCAGCTTTGAAGCTCTTTAAGTGCCTGGAAAACAGCAAATAATTTGGCCTAAAAAAACTGAATGAACTTTAGAAGTACACCCTCCTAAAATTTTTAAACAAGATAAATTTTTTGAAATGATGATTATGCCAAAAGTATATAATGAGCTTAAAATCTTCCCTACATTAGTAAAAAAGAGAAAATCAGTTTGTTGGCTCACTTTGAGAGATAAGATATTCTGATCATGCGGATTGAACTAGGGGGAAGATGACTTTGATTTATCAAAAGATGAAAGAGGGACTTCACTGAGTTGGCCACTTTGGTCAGGGAAGAAAATTTATTCTAAAATACCTAATCATTTTTGGCCCGCCAAATAGAATACCAAGTCAAGGCTAGCCAACTTAGGATTTGCAAGAAAAGATTGTGATCATTGATGAAGTCATACATGTGCTTAAACTCGGAGGAAAAAGAACGTTGAGTCATGCTGCGAAAGTTAATATTCTAGGGATTTGAAAATAAGTCTGCTTGAGCAAACTAGCACTTAATAAATAAGTGATGAGCATCTTCAATGTGTGAATTACATAAAAAACATAGATTGTGGTCATTCTGAAGATGCAAATTTGCTTTGATTGGGATGAAGTTGTTTATGAGGTGCCAAAGGAATAAGTGGTAGCGAGGGGGAATGGACAACTTCCAGATATGCTTAAAATAGAATTATAGGCATGAGTTCAAAGTGGATAAAGAAGCTTGCAACTCCTTCCTATTATTGAACTTAATTGGGAAATTCCCTGAGCTGTGGTGCACCCAGACCCATGAGATGCTATTGATAGAAGGTTAGATGGGGGTTCTGAGAATTTTATCCATTTCAGCAAGGGGAAAAGAAACCTGGATGGTGTTTGTGTTCCAATGGCCTTCTTGAATGAGATCTGTAATAGAGGCACAATTGAGGTGGCGGGGTAAAGGTTGAGGTGTTCACTCAAACTGACCCTCTGACCGAATCCAGGGGCTTTGAGATAGAAGGAAAGAGGAGTCCTCATTGACCAGATGGCCACATTCCAAAGCTAAGTTTTTTAAGTGAGGGTCAATGGCTTTCCAATAGAAGGAACTTGAAGCAGGAATAGAGTAGGGGAAATTTTCATTTGTCTCACCAACACCTAGCCCAAAGCCTGTCCTACTCGTTTAGGAAACGCCAAGCCACTTTCTTCAGGAGGGTTTGGTTCATCAAATTAAGTCTCTTAAAACCCAGGCCTCCATGAGATTTTGGTAAAGAAAGAGTGTCTCAAGAGCACCATCTAAGAGGATGTTTGTTTTTGTCTGAAACTCCCCACCAGAAATTATGAATAGTTTTCTCAATGCTAGCAATGTTTTTTTTGGGGAAATTGACCAGAGACATAGTATGTAAGGGCACTGATTGGAGTACTGATTAGATGAGGATAGCCTTGCATGCCTGATTGATTGTTGAGGCTTTCCAATGACTGAGTTTAGCCTGTAAATTCTCTAAAATGTAATTCAAATTAGCATGCTTGTTTTATGCCCAAGGGAGAGGGAGGCCAAGGTATTTAGAATTTCGGTTTAGGGATTTTATCTGTAATTATCCATTGATCATACATTGGAGTCTTGGGTGAATATTTTTGCTACAAAAGATGCCTGATTTCTCAAAGTTAATGGCTCGGTCAAAAACTTCTTGAAAAGAATTGAGGTTTTGCTTAAGATTATCCAGTTCATCTCTGTGAGCTCTAAGGAAAAACATTATATCATCTACAAAAAAGAGGTGGGAAATTATGGGGGCAGAGGACAAGGGGGGAATGCCTTGGATTTTGTCCTCCTGCTCAGCTTTAAAAAGAAGCCTTGAGAGGGCTTCCATGGCGATGATGAAAAGGTAAGGGGAAAGAGGATCTCCTTGATAGAGACCCCAGGAAGGCTTGTAGTGCCCCTCAGTAGACCCATTTATTAACAACGAATAGGACACAATTGAAATGCATTCCTTAATGATTTCACAAAAAGAATCTGAGAAGCCTAGGAGAGACATAACTTTGAGTAGGAAGTTCCAGTCCAATCTGTCATAAGCTTTGAGCATATCCAACTTGATAGCTACATAACTGGTCCCTTTTCTTTTGTGGTTCAAGAAATGAAGCATTTCATTTCCTGAGTTAGAATGGAATTATTTGCCATTTGTCTCCCAGGGACAAAAGCCGCTTGGTTGGGGGCTATACACTTGTCTAGGATCGAACGAATTCAATGAGTTAGCACTTTAGCTATTACTTTATGCGTAACAGTGCAGAGACTAATAGGTTGGTAATTCTGAACTTTTGTGCAATCTACCTTCTTTGGAATGAGGCAGATGAAGGTATGATTTAATCTCTTGAGAAGTTTTTTATTCTGGAAGAATTCTTGGACAACTGAAATTAAGTCTAGCCCTATCAAATCCTAGAACTGTTTAATAACCAAGGCTGGCATCCCATCCGATCCCGGGGCTTCGAGATTCCCTATAGAGAAAAGGGCTGATTTTATTTCCTCAAGAGGAGGTTGGAAGAGCATAAGGTTGTTTTGCTCAGATGTAATAGGGGAGATTATTTCAGACAACTCAAATAGATCAGAGGAATTCTGAGAGGAGTACAAGGACTTGAAATAATCCAGGAATGTAGAAGAAATGGTTGCACAGGAGGTTTGCCAAATGTTCTGGTCATCTTTTATTCCCTCAATGTAATTCTTTTTCCTTCGAAATAAAGTGCTCTTATAGAAAAATTAGTGTTTGTCTCCTAGCTAGAGCCTAGTCTGTCTTGACTTCTGTCTCCAAAAGCTCTCTAATTGATGAGTAGTTTTTGCATATTCCGAATAGAGCAGATCCAAATGTTGATAAGAATTTTGTTGCCCAACTTTAACAATTTGGTCTTCTAAAATCTGGAGTTTTGCTTGTGGTTGAACAAATGCATTGTTCTTCCACTGGATGATATCGTGCTTCAAAGTTTCCAGCTTTTTGATAAACTTACAAGCTGCATAACCCAAAGGGTTTGAATTCTAGGAATCTGAAATAAGGTGATGACACGAGGGGTCTGACAGCCACATTTCAAAGAACATAAAGGGTTTAGGTAAATTCTGATGGGGTGGATCTAAGTTGAAAATCAAGGGATGATGATCCGATCCCCACTTTTTACCTAAGGATAGAGAGGCATTTGGGAAAAGTTCAATTAAGTCAGGAGACATGATAGCTCTATCTAAGGTACAAGTAATGAAACCCTTGGCTCTCTTATTTGACTAGGAGATACCCCCATGAATATTTAATTCTAATAAGTTAAACTCATAAATGAATTTCCTATACTCACGAGAGGTCAACTTAGATATACTTTTAGAGGAAGGACCACTAATGCTACAAGAAGAACCTTCATTAAAATCACCAATTATTAAAAAAGGCAAAGAAACTTAGCATAGCCAAGAATTTAAGTCCCTTCATAAAATATTTCTGTGATGTTTCACTGGAGGGCCATACAGAAAGCCTATAATCCAAGAACCTTTACTTGAATGAATGTGAAGAAAAACATACCTATTGGAAGCTTTACAAACAGAAACACAAAAACCCAATTTCGAAAGTACGGCTAGTCCTCCTGCTCGGCCTTCAGGGTTGACAACATGAGAATTAGGATACTTTAAAAGATTAGAGAGATTAATAATATTATTGTCAGGGATTTTTGTCTTACACAGAAAAAGAAAGTCTAGATTATGATGTTGGACAAAATCCCTGAGTCCTTGAACTGCCTTGGGGAGCCTAGCCCTGTGGCAGTTCCAACTTAGGACTATCATTGGCCTAGGTGGGGCTGATAAGGGCCAGCCACCTCCGCCCATAGAAAAAGATATCCTTAAATAAATAAAAAAACAACCAGACTTACCGTGTCATTATCTTTCGAGTCCCTGACAGGGGCCTTAGAAATTGACAAATCCACATGGATAGTGCTCTCCTCTATTAAGGCCAAGGAGTTGTCAGATTTGTCATAGGTTGGCAAATTAGGAGAGAGTGCAATTTCCAAGTTGGCTAAAAGATCCAAATGAGGTCTTTTGCCACGAGAGGTAGAGGGTTCCACTGGATCATCTAGGACACGGTTCAAGAGAAGTTAGGTGTCCTCAGCAAGATGATAGGTACTTGTTGACACACATAAAGGACGAGTAGAGGAAGGAGTAGAAGAAGCAGAATTCACAGTGACAAGCATGCTAGCAGGAGTGTGAACATGACTTGGAGGTTCCTGAGGATTAGGTACTTCCAGATGACGATTAACAAGTTGTTGTAGTGGTTGAATTGGGATATGGACAAAGTCACTAAAGACAGGCCTTTTCCAAGAACGTCACTAAAGACAAGTCCTTCTCATCTCTGTTTTGTACGAGTTTCCCCTCTCTATTGAAAGTTTCATGTTCGATCCACTTATTCGGAATCTCCTCATCTCCCATCCAGAAGTTGAGTTCATGATGCACGAAAACGTTAAAGGATCACAACTTCGTGATGCACAGGTGGAATGAGATGGTATATGATTAGAAGAAATAGATTAGGTTGAACACGGGAAGTTTCCTACTTAGGAACTGTCGATGGTCGCTTGATATTCTAGATGCTTAAGCTCCTATGGGACCCAAGGTAAGATTAGGACTGAAGCAGGGGAGATCCTCACAAGGGAGCTCAAGGACTGGCCTGTGTTTCAAGGTTGATGATCAGTTCGCCATGGTTTACCTTCTAGTCACAAAAAGAGATAAGTGGAGCAACAAGGTATACCTGGAGAGCACATACTACTTACATGGATACTAGGGGATTCTGGTCGATAGGTATGGGGAGAGGAGAGGATCGAGAACTACAACCCAGGGTTGGGTGATCACCGATGGCTTCTCGTTACCCACTTCATGGGTTGCAAGCCTTGTGGGAAGTTTAGGGTTGGGGATTATCTTGTTGAGAGATGCCTAAAGAAGAGATGGACAAAGCTTTTAATTTTCAAGATTAAATACTACAGATTTATGGATTCATCCACAAGTCGTTAGCCAACAAGGGGTTAATAGGATTCTGAGTGAGACCAGCAATCCTCTTGAGGTAAAGGATAAGCTTGGGTTGCTTTACCCCACATTCAAAGTTGTGAAGGTATCATCTTCTTGACAACCAAATTAGAATTGGGATGCTCCCCTATCTGGTTTTGTTTGTTATTAAGTCATAATAGATGTGATTTCTGTTGTGTATTTTGTTCTTATATATGTTATGGTACGTTTTGTAATTTTTCCTTATTATTTTTTCTCTGTGATGATATCAAAATCAAATGTTTAAATTATAATGATTTCAAATTCCAAGGGAAACAAAAATAAATGCAGTGATATGATTTCAAATTCCAATGATTTTTAATTATAATGAGCAAGAGTGCATTGGCAAAGAGACGGCGGGGTATTTCTATGTGCTAGCTTCAAATAGAAAGAGAGGAAATACAATTCATTGGCTGAAAAGTGAAAATGGCACTTGGACCTCAACTCCACATACAATCTCTTCCATTTTAACTTCCTATTATAAAATTTGTTTACTACCTCATCTCCATCCTTGATGATTTCAAGGGTCTTCCACATATGCTCACTACTAATGACAACACTGTATTAACTTCCATTCCTAACGACATTGAGATCAAAAATACACTTTTTAGCATGGAAAGCATTTAAAGCACCGGGTCCTTATGGTATGCATGTTGTAGTGTGCTATAAATGTTGGGAGACTTTTGGGTCCTAATTTAGTGAATGTAATTCAACAGTGTTTTGAGAGTCCAAATTTGATTGAATCATTTAATGAAACATTTATTTGTTTGATCCCTAAGACATCAGCCCCAGAACTAGCTTTTGATTTTTGGCTCATTGAACTCAATAAGGTCTCATATAAACTTATTGCAAAAAACCTTGTCATATATTGAAGCTGCTTCACTAGAAAATCATCAGCCTGTGTCAAAATGTATTCTCTCCAGGCCGGCAAATAAATGACAACATTATTATGGCAAAGGAAATTGTTCTCACTCTAAAGAAACAAAAAGGAAAATCCTCTTATTTCCTATTAAAATTAGATCTCTCAAAGGCATATGATAGAGTGAAATGGCTGTTTTTAATGAAGATCTTAATGTCCTTGGGCTTTTTGAGAGATTTTGGATACTTGTTGCTTAGTGTTTATCAACTACTCATTTCTTCATTATGTTAAATGGGCAACCGGGTGAACCATTTCAGCCATTTAGAGGCCTCCACCAAGGGTGCCCACTTTCTCCATATCTATATATCATTTGTACGGAGGTCTTATCATACCTTCTCTCTCGCCAACTAGAGGGTGGAGGAATTCGAGGTGTCCCTCTTGGATGAATTGGTTTACAACTCAACCACTTGTTTTTTGCTGATGATATGTTATTATTTGGTAAGTGTACTACAGTGGAAATCCAATGTTTGAAGGAGCAACTAACATCTTTTTGTAAATGGTCTAGTCAAACAATAAATTTTGCCAAATCGGTTATTCATTTAAGTGGCAATGCCCACCGAAGAGAGTGAAATGAGATTTCAGAAGGCTTGGGAGTCCATACAATGTGCAAAGATGAGGTTTATCTAGGAGTACCTCTCCTAAAAGGAAATTATAAATTTGCAGACGGGCATCATTTGGTAGAACGTGTTAAGATAAAGTTAGTTAAATGGAAGTTTCCTTTGCTTTCGCAAGTTGGACGCATTGTTCTCATCAAATTACTTTGGAGGTGATTCCCTCTTTCCAAATGCAAACTCATTTATTACCAAAGGAGACATGCTCACAACTAGACAAATTATGCCAGAACTTTTGGTGGGGTGATATGGAGGGGAAAAACAGGTTGGAGGTGCTTGCATGGTTTGGATTCATTATGGGCTAAAATATTGAATGCAAAATACCTTCAAGAAAAAACGTATGGAACTATACACCTCCTGTAAGATCATCTTCTTTTTGGGGAAGTTTGCTCAATTTGAAATCATTATTGGCAAAAGGAGCTATGTGGTTAATTGGTGATGGGTGGAATGTTGATTTTTTCTTAGATCGATGGAGTGGTGTGGGCTCTTCTCTACAATAGTTTTTTTGTAGATGACCCTCTTTGTCACAAGTTGCTCATTTTATTGATGCCAACTCACACAATTGGAATCTGGAAAAGTTTTTCTCCCTCCAAATTTGGCAAATCAAATACAAAATGTTTCCCTTACTTTTCCCAATTCACAGGTGACATACAAACCGGTATGTTGTAAGACTCCTCATGGCCACTTTACATGTTCATCTGGCCTCCATTTGTTGTCCTCTTCCACTCCTATCTCCTCCACTTCCCAATACATAAAGGTTGATATGCATTGGACTCATTTGTGGAAACACAAAACTATGCCACCTGCTCTTAAAATGTTTTTATGGAAAAGTGCTTTGAATATTATATTCTTCCATCTGTTAACAACTTGGGGAAACATAATTGCTCTTTTGAGGGTGCTTGTCCTGTATGTTCTACCACCAAAGAGACTCTGTTACATTGTTTGTTCTTCTGCTGCACCAGTCGTTTGGTTTGGCTCACACATGCACTTTAAGACTGCTTCTTTGAATTTTTCGAAGGTTACAAATTTCATTTATTTCTGGTGGAGTGAAGACATGAAGAGTGGTTCTATTGAGCATGGCCTATTATTAAGTGGTGCAGTTATTATGCGATGCATTTGGCAGGCAAGAAATGAAAAAATTCTTAGATATGCTAGTTTTGATCCTACTACAATTATTTGTAAAGCCTAGGCAATCATCAGTAGGTGTGTGAAAATTACTCGAGTAGAACATTCCCCACAAGAACAAGACCTCTACCCTTCTCAGAGATCGTTTTGATTCGTGCATCCTGGACAGAACAATCCCATTGCACTGTGATAATGCCCAAATGGCTGAGAGCCTTATTGGAAGGTCTCACTGGCATCTACCTTATCATTGTCAAATGTGGTTTTTGAGGGTGATGCTGAAAATATTTATAATCTCTTGTTAGTTGATCGGTTTAATCCACGATGGTAGTTTATACATGTATTAGCGGCTTGTAGAAGTTCATTTCAAACCCTTTCAAATTGCTTGGTGAATTGTGTTCATTGCTTAGCCAATAAGGTTGCCCATGTTGTAGCACAACAAGTAGGAGTGGATTCGAGCCAAGCCGACTCGAATAGCTATTCGAGCTCGACTCGCCAAGGGAGTACGAGGCTCGAGCTTGAGCTCAAGCTCAGTTCGAGCTAGAACCTTGAGCTCGAGTTCGGCTCGAGTCAAAAGCTTGTAAGCTCAAGCTCAACTTGAGAAAAACGTTTTATAAAAAAAATTATATATAAAAAATATTTTTTATTTGATATTTAAAAAAATTAAGAATTATAATAATTAATTATTATTATATATAAAAATAAAAATATTATACATATTATTTTCTATAATAATAATAATACAAATAAAAAATTAAGAATTATTATTATTATTATTATTAATATATGTATGTAGCTATTCGAGTTCGGCTTATGAGCCTCACGAACCAAGCTTTACTAGGCTCGAGCTCGACTCGATTAACAAATGAGCCTGTAAATTGGGCTCGAACTCGGTTGAAACCGAGTCGAACAAACTCGAATAACTTGTAAAGAGCTCGGCGAGCCTATATGTAGCTATCTACCATCCCTGCATTAATAACTCTGGAAACTAAGTAATTCTTAGAATATCTTGAATATAGCCAGAGCAATAGATGTTTTAAATCTTAGAAAATCTCCAGGATCTATCAAACAATAAATATCCATTAAAAAAACAAACTTTCTAAAGATTTTACTAGAGATCTTTCGATATCATTTACCAGAGAGAGAGATCTTTCAAATATCATGTCAGACCCATGTAAAGCATGATAGCTAGCTATAATGCTTTTCACACCGAGCTTCTAAGAAAGACTTTATATGATAGGTCTTATCCCCTTAAAGGCTTCTTGAAGGGCCCACCGAAGAGTGTGAAATGAGATTTCACAAGGCTTGGGAATCCTAATAATGTGCAAAGATGAGGTTTATCTAGGAGTAGCTCTCCTAAAAGGCAATTAAAAATTTGCAATCTGGCATCATTTTAGTGGAATGTGTTAAGATAAAGTTAGTTGAATGGAAGATTCCTATGCTTTCACAAGTGGGACGCATTGTTCTCATCAAATCTACTTTAGAGGTGGTTCCCTCTTTCCAAATGCAAACTCATTTATTATCAAAAGAGACTTGCTCACAACTAGACAAATTATGCTAGAACATTTGGTGGGTGATATGGAGGGGAAAAAACGGGTCCATTTTGCCAAATGGGACATGATGTTCAAGCCAAAAATGGAAGGTGGTCTTGATTTAGTTTCAGCTTCGAACCATAATAAGGTGCTATTAGCAAAAACAGGCTAGAAGTTCTTGCATGCATGGTTTGGATTCATTATGGGCTAAAATATTGAATGCAAAATACCTTCAAGGAAAAAAAGTCTGGAACTATACACCTCCTGTAAGATCATCTTCTATTTGGGGAAGTTTGCTCAATTTGAAATCATTATTCGCAAAAGGAGCTATGTGGTTAATTGGTGATGGGTGGAATGTTGATTTTTTCTCAAATCCATGGAGTGGTGTGGGCTCTTCTCTACAATAGTTTTTTTTTTTTGTAGATGACCCTCTTTGTCACAAGTTGCTCATTTTATTGATGCCAACTCACACAATTGGAATCTAGAAAAGTTTTTCTCCCTCCAAATTTGGTAACTCAAATACAAAATGTTTCCCTTCCTTTTCCCAATTCACAAGTGACAAACAAACTGGTATGTTGTAAGACTCCTCATGGCCACCTTACATGTTCATTAGGCCTCCATTTTTTGTCCTCTTCCACTCCTATCTCCTCCACTTCCCAATACATAAAGGTTGATATGCATTGGACTCATTTGTGGAAACACAAAACTATGCCACCTGCTCTTAAAATGTTTTTATGGAAAAGTGCTTTGATTATTATATTATTCCATTTGTTAATAACTTGGGGAAACACAATTGCTCTATTGAGGGTGCTTGTCATGTATGTTCTACCACCAAAGAGACTCTGTTACATTGTTTGTTTTTCTGCTGCACCAGTCGTCTGGTTCGACTCACACATGCACTTTAAGACTGCTTCTTTGAATTTTTCGAAGGTTACATATTTCATTTATTTCTGGTGGAGTGAAGACATGAAAAGTGGTTCTATTGAGCATGGCCTATTATTAAGTGGTGCAGTTATTATGCAATGCATTTGGCAGGCAAGAAATGAAAAAATTTTTAGAGATGCTAGTTTTGATTCTGCTACAATTATTTGTAAAGCCCAGACAATCATCAATAACTATGCGAAAATTACTCGAGTAGAACATTCCCCACAAGAACAAGACCTCTACCCTTCATAGAGATCATTTTGGCCAAAACAATCCCATTGCACTGTGATAATGCCCAAATGGCTGAGAGCCTTATTGGAAGGTTTGTCATTGGCATCTACCTTATCATTGTCAAATGTGGTTTTTGAGGGTGATGTTGAAAGTATCTATAATCTCTTGTTGGTTGATCAGTTTGATCCACGGTGGCAACTTATTCATGTATTAGCAGCTTGTAGAAGTTCATTTCAAACCCTTTCAAATTGCTTGGTGAATTGTGTTCACCGCTCAACCAATAAGGTTGCCCATGCTATAGCATAACAAGTAGGAGTGGATTCGAGCCAAGCCGAGCCGAATAGCTATTCCAGCTTGACTCGACAAGGTAGTACGAGGCTCGAGCTTGAGCGCAAGCTCAGTTCGAGCTAAGACCTTGAGCTCGAGTCAAAAGCTCGTAAGGTCGAGCTCAACTTGAGAAAAATGTTTTATAAAAATAAAAAAATTATATATAAAAAATATTTTTTATTTGATATTTAAAAAATTAAGAATTATAATAATTAATTATTATATATAAAAATAAAAAATATTATATATATAATAATAATAATTATTATTATTATTATTATATGTATGCATGTATGTATATAACTATTCGAGCTTGGCTCGCAAACCTCACAAACCAAGCTTTATTAGGCTCGAGCTCAATTCGATTAACAAACGAGCCTTTAAATTGGGCTTGAATTTGGTTAAAACCGAGTCCAACAAACTGGAATAACTCGTAAAGTGCTTGGTTCGTGGCCACCCCTAAGCAAGGACTCTATTCGGGTCGGCCTTATACTTGGTCTATTTCTCCACATTTTTTGGTTACTTTTCTTGTAAGCGATGTTCCATCAAGCTAATTTAATGAAATAGCCTTCTAGGTTTTTTCTCAAAAAAAATAAAAAAATCCTAGAGACCACACTTGAACAATAGACCAAGGATCCATGCGGTCCACTAACGGTCCGGATTCGACACTAGTACTTTGCTGAGGACATATTCCTTTTCATATCTATGGTCCACCCCTCACTAACCGTTGATGAAGGAACTTGGGGCCGGTTATATAATTCTCACCTTTAGGTTTGGGACACGAAACAGATCATTTCAAAGTGTATCATTACACAACATCTGACCCATATTCGATCGGGTTAAAACAGTTATGGGTCGAATAATTTCACAACGCAAATGATGTAATGAACATGGGTCGGTCATTCGGATATATACTCGGTCTCGGTGCTTAATTACGCAGTGCAGCTTTACTCCGCTCAGGAGCGAAAGTTTCAGAGAGAAAAGCCGGAAGAGAAGATGAAAATAACATGGACGAAGAAGAGCGGCAACAAACGCTCTCTCCCCGCCATAGCTCACTATCCGAATCTCCCTTTCGAACAGAACGAAGATGACCAGAGCGAAGCTGACAGAGCCCAATTAGGGCAAGGGAACCACCAGAAGGATCAAGAAACGCCGGAGTCGGTGCCTCTTAACCCAGATTTAGAGCTCGCTGAATCCTTTCAATCTCAGGGAAATAAGTTTGCACAGGTATTTAATGCTTCTTCTCTTGTTTTCTTTTTGATCCTCTGTTCAATGGTTCCTTTACCCCTTTTCTGGTTTAGAAAAGTCAATATTTTGAGTATAAAATATAGAATTTAAACACATTTTGTTGAATTTGGATATACCCATCAATGCTCTTTATTAGTTGTTGCATGCTTATTTTATATAATCCCCAACCTATAACGGAAAAGATGATTATGGAGTCAGGATCCGGAGGAGTCTCGCCAGCTTGCCATGTGATTCTTCTTGGGTGGTATCATTCCCCCATTCTAGAAATCTGCCTTGTCCTCAAGGCCTGCATTAGGAAACTTCTGTATCAGCTCAGACCAGCATTCCCAAGTGGCATCCTCCCACTGTGTACCCTTCCATTGCACCAATACCTCGGTCACTGCAACATTTCTTTGTTTCACCATGCGTCGATCGAGGATAGCGGCCTGCTCTAGATGTAATGCCCCTTCTGCTGTTAAAGGTGGAAGAGAACCACTGGAAGTTCCAGTGAGGAGTCCCCTACTTTAGCCTTCAGTAGAGACACGTGGAATATTGGGTGGAGTTTACACCCAGCTGGAAGTTCCAACCGATAAGCCACCTGGCCAATCCTCTCTAAGATCTGAAAGGGCCCATAATATCGGACAACCAGCTTTTGTGACTTTCGAGCTGCTACGGAATTCTGGCGATATGGTTGCAACTTCAGAAAAACCTTGTCTCCCACCTGAAACATCCTGTCTGTTCGATTCCGGTCTGCAATCTTCTTCATCCTGTGTTGGTCCTGTAGTAAGTTTTCCTTCAGTATTCAAACTAAGATGTCCCTGTTCTTAAGGGAGTGAGTTTTGCAAGGTGCCAACCAGCTGGTTGGTAAGGTCTCCTGCTGGTTGTAGCGGAGACTTGGGATCAAATCCCACCCTGGGTTGGGGGATGGGCTACGGGCTACCCCCGTTGTGTAGTAGCCCTTCCAAAGATATCAAAAAAAAGGGTGTGAGTTTTGGGGCTGAGTGGAAGTTTGTACTGTACCACCATTCAGCCCGTGGGAGCCATCTCACCCAAGTATGAGGCTGTTCACTAATGAAACTTCTGAGATAATTTTCAAGAGTCTGTTTCAAGACCTCAGTTTGACCATTGGAATGAGGGTGATAAGCAGAGCTCATGTTGAGCTAGGTGCCTTGAATTTTGAATAACTCCCAGAAATTTCCTGTACAAATAGGATCTCGATCACTGACGATAGATTGGGGCAGACCATGTAACATGAAAATTCCTTCCATGAATAGCTGGGAAACATCCTGGGTGGTGTATGGATGAGATAGACGTAGAAAATGCCCATATTTTGTCAGCCTGTCAATGACTTCCAAGACCACTGATTTCTTGTTAGAGATTGGAAGGCCCTCTATAAAGTCAAGCGAAATAACAGACCATGCTTGTTCTGGAATTGGGAGGGGCTGAAATAAGCCTGGTATGGGCACATTCTCATTCTTGACTCTTTGACAAGTGTTCACAATCCTTAATCCATCTCTTCACTTATTTTCTATAACCTTTCCAACAACACATCACCTTGAGTCTTTGCATAGTGTTAAAGAACCTAGAGTGCCCCCAGATGGTGATGCATGAGCCTCATCAAATTCTTCTTCTGAAAATGTAGTGGGGATTGAGAACAATGTGCCCCTTTTTCAAGAGTAGCCCATTGCGCCATTCATATTGGTGTTCCTGAGTTTTGCCTGAACCTCCTGGATGCTTTTCTATAGTTGGGGGTCTTTAATGACTTCTATCTTAAGCTCCTCCACCCATTTGGGAACCAATCGGGAAATGGCATGGATTTCCCCATCTACCTTTCTGGATAAAGCGTCGTCCACTGTATTGTCTCGTTCCCTCCAATGGCAAATTTCATAGTCATAGCTGATTAGTTTACTGATGAGTCTCTGCTGTGTGGGTGTTGAAATCCCTCTATTGCAATATGTACTCCAAGCTACGGTGATCTATAACAATGCGAAATTTAGCTCCCAGAAGTTAATGTCTCCATTCTGGACAACAAAGACTACTGCCAGTAATTCTTTGTCGTATGTGGATAAGTGGAGAGCTTGTCCCTTCAGTGCCTTGCTAAAAAATGCTATTGGCCTCCCCCTCTGTACTTGCACTGCTCCTTGCCCATTACCACAAGCATCTGTTTCTAATGTAAACAGTGCTTGGAAATCTGGGGTGGCTAAGATGGGAGTGGATGCCATGGCTGATTTCAAGGATTGAAAGGCCAATTCTGCTTCTGGACTCCATAACCATTCCCCTTTCTGTAACAATTTGGTGAGAAGTGCTGCAGTGTTCTCGTAATTCCGAACAAATTTCCGATAATACCCTGTTAACCCAAGGAAGCCTCTGAGTTCCTTGACAAAAAGATGGTCTCGGCCATGCTACCATGTCTTGGCCTTTTTCTGGATCCACCTCTACCCCTTGGGATGAGATAATGTGACCCAAGTAGCTGATCTTGTTCACTCCAAACTGTCATTTACTTCGCTTAGCAAACAGCCGATGGCTCCTGAGAATTTCTAATGCACTCCTAAGATGAATTAAATGTTCTTCCCTGGAACCACTGTAAACTAAGATATCATAAAAAGAAACCAAAATGTATTGCCACAGTTGTTCTCAGAATACCTAGTTCATCAAAGCTTGGAAAGTGGAGGGAGAGTTTGACAACCCGAACGGCATTGGCCTTCATGAGTGCGGAAAGCAGTCTTTGGTATGTCTACCTCTTGAACTTGGATCTAGTGATAGCGTGACTTGAGGTCCAGCTTGGAGAAAAAATGGGCTCCATGTAATAATTCATCAATCAATTTGTTGATAATGGGCATCGAAAATCTATCTCTGATGGTTGCTCTAT